>NC_091178.1:34482678-34689662 GCF_040958095.1 Procambarus clarkii | reverse complement strand
ACACACGCACACACATCGTCAATCTACTAGCACTTAGAGAATCACCAAGTGGAAAGGCGACGACGGAGCACCATCGTCAACCATACATCATCATTACTCATCTAGTTGTGTGAGCGGGAAACAGTCTGGTATGTACCCCCTCTCTGGTCAAGTAATCAGGTGTACAGTGTGAGGTAAAATATTATCAAATTCTTGTTCAGGATAGTATATATATTTAAAATCTCGGTGTGGCTCATTCTGGGTAGAAGTTACCGCTTCCGGGAACTAGTGACGCACGCACGCGCACATATGCACGCACGCACGCACGCACGCACTCAAGCCCACGTACGTATGCACGCACACACAGGCTAGAAGGGATTAACACCTTTCGTGGAAAGGAGATAAAACCTCTCATAATCCACCCCCTCTCTTACCTGCTGTAAGCTGAACACCTCACCTCCTAGTAACCCCATCCCAAGCGCACACACGCTCTCTCTCTCTCTCTCTCTCTCTCTCTCTCTCTCTTGCTCTCTCTCTCTCTCTCTTGCTCTCTCTCTCTCTCTCTCTTGCTCTCTCTCTCTCTTGCTCTCTCTCTTGCTCTCTCTCTTGCTCTCTCTCTCTCTTGCTCTCTCTCTCTCTTGCTCTCTCTCTCTCTTGCTCTCTCTCTCTCTTGCTCTCTCTCTCTCTTGCTCTCTCTTTCTCTTGCTCTCTCTCTCTTGCTCTCTTTTGCTCTCTCTCTCTCTTGCTCTCTCTCTCTTGCTCTCTTTTGCTCTCTCTCTCTCTTGCTCTCTTGCTCTCTCTCTCTCTCTTGACAAGGGATAAAATGGCAGGAGGCCGCAACAGGGACACGGGAAGCAGCCAGGGAGATCAAACAATGGAATTGCTAACCCAAGTTCTGGAGGAATTCAGGAAGGAGATGCAGGAAATGAGGATTACAATTAACAATCTGCAAAGTGAGCTATCATCAGCAAGGGAGGAGATCAAATCTCTCACAGAGAAAAATAAAGAGACCGAGCATCAGATTATCATCCAAAGGGAAGGTGGGAATGTTACATTGAAAGGAAATGCCTCTGTACCTGATACATTTGCGGATATACTGAAAAAGAGCTCAGAAGCAATGGACACAGTGAGGGAGGTAGCGATGCAAGCAGCTACGACACAGGAAGCAGCAAGATGCACCACTCAACTGCTGGAGAAAAAAAGATCAGTGGTAGTTGTAGGCATCAAAGAACAGGAAGGATCCAACAGGCAAGAATGGAATGGCAAGGATAGAGAGGCAGTACATGGGCTACTGAAGGGGTTACAGATGGAAGGGGCTGTACATAACATAGAGAAGGTTTTCAGGTTGGGCTGGTACAACAAGGACAGAAACCGACTTGTAAAGGTGGTGTTTACAAACGAAACTACGAAGGAGGACATTCTCGAAAAGAAGAGTCGTCTGCAGCATATGGAGGGATACAAAAAAGTATTCCTGCAGAGGGACAGGACGAAGGAGGAGAGAGCCAGGGCAGCAGAGGCAAGGAGGAAGCGCAGGGAGAGAGGAGCAAACCAGGAAATCACAGCCCTCAACACAACAGTCCCAGAGACAAGAGGAGAACCCAAAACCAGCATCCCAGCAGCACCAGATGGGGGGGGGGGGGGCAACACCACCACCCTCCTCTGCATAGAAACCCTCCCTTCCCCTCACCCTACCTGCCCCCACCCATCCCTTCCTCCCCGCTCCCCCACCCCATTCTGACCCTGACACCCCTTCCCCATTCCCATCATGTCCCCCCTCCCACCGTTTTCCCCCTGTCCCCCCTCCCCCTTCATCCCATACCCTCCCTATCCCTCCTCCCCCCCTCACCCCGTATCCTCCATGTCCCCCCTACCTCCTTAACCCACACCCTACCTGTCCCCCCTTCCCTTAAACCCCCACCCCCCACCCCAAAATCCTCTGAGACCCTGCAAGCCACCTCACAGATCCTCTCACCCACGGAACAGCTTCCCACACCAGCAGAATGCTTGCCAAGAAAGGGACATGAAAATGAACAGAAGAAAGTGAGCTTCAAGGCGATGTACACTAACATAGATGGGATTTCAAATAAAACAAGTGAACTTGGAGAATGGGCACTAGAAGAAAACCCAGACATAATAGCACTCACAGAAACAAAGTTAACGAAAATCATAACAAACGCAGTGTTTCCACAGGGCTACTGTGTAGTGAGGAAAGAGAGAGAAGGGAGAGGAGGAGGTGGTGTAGCTCTGCTACTAAGAGAAAGTTGGAGTTTCGAAGAGATGGTAATTCAGAACTGTGAAAGTTTCAGTGACTACATTTCAGGCACCATAGCAACTGGAGGGCAGAAAATTATAATAGTAGTCATATATAACCCCCCCCACCGAATGACAGAAGACCCAGACAGGAATATGATAGAAACAACTTGGCCACCATCAATATAATAGAGAGAGCAGCTTCTGTGGCTAGCAGGAACGGATCCAGACTTCTAATCATGGGAGACTTCAACCATGGGAAGATAGATTGGGGGAACAGAGACCCACATAGAGGCCCAGACACATGGAGAGCTAAGCTGCTGGATGTGGCAACAAGAAACTTTCTAAGTTAACACGTCAAGGGACCGACAAGAATGAGAGGAGGGGATGAACCAGCCTTGCTTGATCTGATATTTACCCTAAATGAGTCGGATATAAGGGAAGTTAAGTTGGAAGCCCCCTTAGGAATGAGTGATCATAGTGTATTGAGGTTTGGGTACCTGGTTGAGCTGGGAATTATCACCCCAAAAAAGAACTGGGAACCAAAGGGCTGGCGTACCGAAAGGGAAACTATGAGGAAATGAACAAATTCCTATGGGATATACATTGGGACACAGAACTCGGAACCAAGTCCGTACAAGACATGATGGACTATGTCACCCAAAAATGTCAGGAGGCTGTAAGCAGGTTTGTCCCAGCCCGACAGGAAAAAACAGAGAAGCAAAGGAAGAATCCGTGGTTTAATAAGGAATGTATGAAAGCAAAGGAGCTGAACAAAAGGGCATGGAGGAACTTCCGTAATAATAGAACACCAGAAAGTAGAGTGAGATACCAGAGAACCAGGAACGAGTACATCAGTGTGAGAAGAGCAGCTGAGAAAAGGTATGAAAATGATATAGCTAATAAAGCCAAGACCGAACCAAAGCTACTACACAGTCACATCAGGAGGAAGACAACAGTGAAGGAACAGGTGATGAAACTTAGAGTGGGCGAGGGCAGGTACACAGAGAATGACAAAGAGGTGTGTGAAGAACTCAACAAAAGGTTCCAGGAGGTCTTTACAATAGAACAAGGAGATGTCGCGGCGCTAGAAGAGGTGGCAGCAAACCAGGTGACCTTGGATAGGTTCGAAATTACAAGAGATGAGGTCAAGAAGCACCTATTGGAGCTGGATGTGAGAAAAGCTGTTGGACCGGATGTAATCTCGCCATGGGTATTGAAAGAGTGTGCAGGAGCACTTTGCCTACCACTCTCCATAATGTATAGTAGGTCACTGGAAATGGGGGACCTACCAGAAATATGGAAGACTGCTAATGTAGTACCAATATGCAAAAAGGGTGACAGACAAGAGGCACTGAACTACAGGCCAGTGTCCTTAACTTGTATACCATGCAAGGTGATGGAGAAGATTGTGAGAAAAAACCTAGTAACACATCTGGAGAGAAGAGACTTCGTGACCACCCATCAACATGGGTTCAGGGAGGGTAAATCTTGCCTTACAGGATTGATAGAATTCTACGATCAGGTGACAAAGATTAAACAAGAAAGAGAAGGGTGGGCGGACTGCATTTTTTTGGACTGTCGGAAAGCCTTTGACACAGTACCCCATAAAAGGTTGATGCATAAGCTGGAGAAACAGGCAGGAGTAACTGGTAGGGCGCTCCAGTGGATAAGGGAGTACCTAAACAATAGAAAGCAGAGAGTTACAGTGAGGGGTGAGACCTCAGACTGGCGTGAAGTCACCAGTGGAGTCCCACAGGGCTCTGTACTTGGACCTATCCTGTTTCTGATATACGTAAATGATCTCCCAGAGGGTATAGACTCATTCCTCTCAATGTTTGCTGACGACGCCAAAATTATGAGAAGGATTAAGACAGAGGAGGACAGCTTGAGGCTTCAAGAAGACCTGGACAAGCTGCAGGAATGGTTGAACAAATGGCTGTTAGAGTTTAATCCAAGCAAATGTAATGTAATGAAGATAGGGGTAGGAAGCAGGAGACCAGATACAAGGTATCACTTGGGAGATGAAATACTTCAAGAGTCAGAGAGAGAGAAAGACCTGGGGGTTGATATCACGCCAGACCTGTCCCCTGAAGCTCATATCAAGAGGATAACATCAGCAGCATATGCCAGGTTGGCTATCATAAGAACGGCCTTTAGAAACTTGTGTAAGGAATCTTTCAGAACGTTATATACCACATATGTCAGACCAATCCTGGAGTATGCGGCACCAGCATGGAGTCCATATCTAGTCAAGCATAAGACTAAAATGGAAAAGGTTCAAAGGTTTGCCACCAGACTAGTACCCGAGCTGAGAGGTATGAGCTACGAGGAGAGACTATGGGAATTGAACCTCACTTCGTTGGAAGACAGAAGAGTTAGGGGGGACATGATCACCACATTCAAGATCCTCAAGGGAATCGACAGGGTTGATAAAGACAGGCTGTTTAACACAAGGGGCACACGCACTAGGGGACACAGGTGGAAACTCAGTGCCGAAATGAGCCACAGAGATATTAGAATGAACTTTTTTAGTGTCAGAGTGGTTGACAAATGGAATGCATTAGACAATGATGTGGTGGAGGCTGACTCCATACACAGTTTCAAATGTAGATATGATAGAGCCCAGTAGGGCTCTATCATAGGGAACTGCCAGAAATTTGAAAAGCAGCTAACGTAGTCCCGATATACAAGAAAGGGGATAGACAGGAGGCACTGAATTACAGACCAGTGTCCCTAACCTGCATACCATGCAAGATGATGGAGAAGATTGTGCGAAGAAAGCTAGTGGAGCATCTGGAGCGAAAGAACTTTGTAACACAGCATCAACATGGATTCAGGGATGGCAGGTCCTGCCTCACAGGGTTACTTGATTTCTACGACCAGGCAACAAAAATAAGGCAAGAAAGAGAAGGGTGGGCAGACTGCATATTTTTGGATTGTCAGAAAGCCTTTGACACAGTGCCACACAAGAGGCTAGTGAAAAAACTGGACATGCAGGCTGGAGTGAAAGGGAAGATACTCCGTTGGATACAGGAGTACCTAAGTAACAGGAGACAACGAGTCAGTGTGAGGGGTGAGGTCTCAGATTGGCGAGACGTTACGAGTGGAGTACCGCAGGGGTCGGTCCTTGGACCTATACTGTTTCTCATATATGTAAATGATCTTCCAGAGGGTATAGAATCGTTTCTCTCAATGTTTGCCGATGATGCAAAAAATATGAGGAGGATTGAAACTGAGGACGATAGTAGGAGGCTACAAGATGACCTAGACAGACTGAGTGAATGGTCCAACAAATGGCTGTTGAAGTTCAACCCGAGTAAATGCAAAGTAATGAAACTAGGTGGTGGAAATACGAGGCCAAACACAGGATACAGAATTGGAGATGAAGTACTTAATGAAACGAACAGAGAGAAAGATCTAGGAGTTGATATCACACCAAACCTGTCTCCTGAAGCCCACATAAAAAGACTAACGTCTGCGGCATATGCGAGGCTGGCTAACATCAGAACAGCGTTCAGGAACCTGTGTAAGGAATCATTCAGAATCTTGTACACCACATATGTAAGACCAATCCTGGAGTATGCGGCCCCAGCATGGAGCCCGTACCTTGTCAAGCACAAGACGAAGCTGGAAAAAGTCCAAAGGTATGCCACTAGACTAGTCCCAGAACTAAGAGGCATGAGTTACGAGGAAAGGCTGCGGGAAATGCACCTTACGACACTGGAAGACAGAAGAGTAAGGGGAGACATGATCACAACCTACAAAATCCTCAGAGGAATCGACCGGGTAAACAAGGATAAACTATTCAACACTGGTGGGACGCGAACAAGGGGACACAGGTGGAAACTGAGTACCCACATGAGCCACAGAGACGTTAGAAGGAACTTTTTCAGTTTCAGAGTAGTTAACGGATGGAATGCATTAGGCAGTGATGTGGTGGAGGCTGACTCAATACACAGTTTTAAATGTAGATATGATAGAGCCCAGTAGGCTCAGGAATCTGTACACCAGTTGATTGACAGTTGAGAGGCGGGACCAAAGAGCCAAAGCTCAACCCCCCGCAAGCACAAATAGGTGAGTACAAATAGGTGAGTACACACACACACACACACACACACACACACACACACACACACACACACACACACACACACACACACACACACACACACACACACACACACACACACACACACACACACACACACACACACACACACACACACACACACACAAACACACACACACACACACACACACACACACACAGTGTGTGTGTGTGTGTGGCCAGTGTCCTTGACTTGTATACCATGCAAGGTGATGGAGAAGATCGTGAGAAAAAACCTGGTAACACATCTGGAGAGAAGGGACTTCGTGACAAATCGCCAACATGGGTTCAGGGAGGGTAAATCTTGCCTTACAGTCTTGATAGAATTTTACGATCAGGTGACAAAGATTAAGCAAGAAAGAGAGGCCTGGGCGGGCTCCATTTTCTTGGATTGTCGGAAAGCCTTTGACACAGTACCGCATAAGAGGCTGGTACATAAGCTGGAGAGACAGGCAGGTGTAGCTGGTAAGGTGCTCCAGTGGATAAGGGAGTATCTAAGCAATAGGAAGCAGAGAGTTACGGTGAGGGGTGAGACCTCCGATTGGCGTGAAGTCACCAGTGGACTCCCACAGGGCTCTGTACTCGGTCCGATCTTGTTTCTGATATATGTAAATGATCTCCCGGAGGGTATCGATTCATTTCTCTCAATGTTTGCGGACGATGCTAAAATTATGAGAAGGATTAAAGCAGAAGAGGACTGTTTGAGGCTTCAAGAAGACCTAGACAAGCTGAAGGAATGGTCAAACAAATGGTTGTTAGAGTTTAACCCAACCAAATGTAATGTAATGAAGATAGGTGTAGGGAGCAGGAGGCCAGATACAAGGTATCATCTGGGAGAGAAAATTCTTCAGGAGTCAGAGAAGAAAAAAGACTTGGGGGTTGATATCACACCAGACCTGTCTCCTGCAGCACATATCAAGTGGATAACATCAGCGGCATATGCCAGGCTGGCCAACATACGAACGGCATTCAGAAACTTGTGTAAAGAATCATTCAGAACTTTGTATACCACATATGTCAGGCCAATCCTGGAGTATGCAGCCCCAGCATGGAGTCCATATCTAGTCAAGGATAAGACTAAACTGGAAAAGGTTCAAAGGTTTGCCACCAGACTAGTACCCGAGCTGAGAGGTATGAGCTACGAGGAGAGACTACGGGAATTGAACCTCACTTCGCTGGAAGACAGAAGAGTTGGGGGGACATGATCACCACATTCAAGATTCTGAAGGGAATTGATAGGGTAGATAAAGACAGTCTATTTAACACAAGAGGAACACACACAAGAGGACACAGGTGGAAACTGAGTGCCCAAATGAGACACAGAGATATTAGAAAGAACTTTTTTAGTGTCAGAGTGGTTGACAAAAGGAATGCATTAGGGGGTGATGTGTTGGAGGCTGGCTCCACACACAGTTTCAAGTGTAGATATGATAGAGCCCGATAGGCTCAGGAATCTGTACACCTGTTGATTGACGGTTGAGAGGCGGGACCAAAGAGCCAGAGCTCAACCCCCGCAAACACAACTAGCTGAGTACAACTAGGTGAGTACACACACAGCTCCCCCCCTCTCTCCCTCACCCGCTCTCTCCCTCACCCACTCTCTCCCTCTCCATCTCTCTCCCTCTCCTCTCTCTCCCTCTCTCTCCCTCCCACCTCTCTCTCCATCTCCTCCCCCCTTCCCCTTCTACTTTCTTCTCACTTCAGTGGAAGGGTTGGATCGCCCCCACCCACCCATTTATCTCTCCCTTTATCACTCCCTTTCTCTCTCTCTCTTTCTCTCTCTCTCTCTCTCCTTCCCCAATCCCGCCTTGCCCTCCTGACAAATCCTATCACAGCACAACTATAGGAACAGGGGCAAGCATGGCAGCCAGAGGTACCAGGGGAACAGGGAAGAGCCAAGGTGACGAAATGAAGGAAATGTTCGCCCAGTTTCTGGAGGACATCAAGAGTGAGATGCAAGAAATGATGCAGGAAATGAAGAACGAAATAAGCAACCTGAAAAAAGAGCTGACAGCAGCAAAGGAGGAGATTAAAGCCCTCAAAGAGAACGGTATCGAGGCTGAGAATCAGAAAACCATCCAGGGAGAAGGTGGTAATAGTTTTTTGGATGAGAATGCCACAATAAAAGCAACATTTGCGGAAATACTAAAAAAAATAACTCTGAAGTAATGACTGCAGTGATGGAGGTGGCCATGAAAGCAGCCACCTCACAGGAGGCAGCACGCTCCACTAGCCAACTGCTGGAAAGGAACAGATCAGTGGTTGCTGTGGGTATTAAAGAGCAGGAAGGCTCTAATAGGACAGAGTGGAATGACAAGGACAAAGCAGCAGTGAATGAAGTACTAAAGGCACTAGACATGGAAGGGGCTGAGCATAGCATTGAGAAGGTTTCAGGCTAGGTTGGTACAACAAAGACTGAGACCGAATGATAAAGATAGTGTTTGCAAACGAGAGCACAAAGGAGAAGATCATATCAAGGAAGAGCTCCCTGAAAAACGTGGGAAAATTCAAAAATGTATTCTTCCAGAGAGACATGACAATGGAGGAGAGAGCCGTGGCGGCAGAAGCAAGGAAGAGGCGTAGGGCGAGAGGGAAAAACCAGGAAGTCACAGCTCCCAACACAACACCCCCAGAGGCGAGGGGGTAACCCATAACCAGCTACCCAGTAACACCAGAAGGGAGGACAACTCCGCCACCCTCCTCTGCATAGAAAACCCCCTACCCCAAACCCTCCCTGCCCCCACTCAAATGTTCAGCCAAATCTCCCTCCCCTCACACCCAATCCCCACCCTTCTACCCCTCCCCTTCTCCCGGGTCCTCCCTCCCCCCTTTCCTTCCCGTCCTCCTTCCCCATTCACCCCATACCCTCCCCCTTCACTGGATCCCCCGCCCCTCATCCCAGTATCCTCTGAGACCCTGTTATCCACCTCACAGGTCCTCACACCCATGGAACAGCCTCCCCCACCAGCAGAACACTCACCAAGGAGGCGATTTGAGAAGGGACAGAAGAAAGTGAGCCTCAAAGCGATGTTCACTAACATAGATGGAATTACAAATAAAGCAAATGAGCTTGGAGAACGGATACTAGAGGAAAACCAAGACATAATAGCCCTCACAGAAACAAATCTCACGAAAACGATAACAAACGCAGTGTTCCCACAGGACTATTATGTTATGAGGAAAGAGAGGAAAGGAAGAGGTGGGGGTGGTGTAGCTCTGCTGGTAAGAAAAGGCTGGGATTTTGAGGAGATGGATATTCAGGGCTGTGAAGGTTTCAGTGACTACATAGCAGGTACCGTAATAAATGGAGGGAAAAAATTATAGTCGTTGTCATATATAATCCACCACCAAATGACAGAAGACCTAGACAGGAATATGATAGAAACAACATGGCCACAATTAACATAATAGAAAGAGCAGCTTCTGTTGCTAGCAGGAATGGATCTGGACTACTAATTATGGGAGACTTCAACCATGGGAAGATAGATTGGAAGAACAGAGACCCGCATGGAGGACCAGAAACATGGAGAGCTAAGCTGCTGGACGTGGCAACAAGAAACTTTCTAAGCCAGCACATCAAAGTACCAACAAGAATGAGAGGAGAAGATGAACCAGCAATGCTTGATTTGATATTTACCCTAAATGAGTGGAATATAAGGGAAGTTGAGATGGAAGCGCCCTTGGGAATGAGTGACCACAGTGTATTGAACTTTGAGTACCTGGTAGAGCTAGGACATATCTCCCCCAAAAAAGATCTAGGAATCAAAAGGCTGGCATACCGAAAGGGGAATTATGAACAGATGAGAAGTTTCCTAAGTGAAATACCTTTGGACACAGACCTCAGAGATAACTCGGTACAGGGTATGATGGATTATGTTACCCAAAAGTGTCAGGAGGCAGTAAACAGGTTCATTCCGGCCCAAAGGGAAAAATCCGAGAAGCAACAGAAGAATCCATGGTATAATAGACCATGTATGGAAGCGAAGAAACTGAACAAAAGGGCGTGGAGGAACTTCCGGAATAACAGAACAACAGAAAACAGAGAGAGATACCAGAGAACCAGGAATGAGTACGTCAGGGTGAGAAGAGAAGCTGAGAAAAGTTTTGAAAATGATATAGCAAACAAAGCCAAGACCGGACCAAAGCTACTCCACAGTCACATCAGAAGGAAAACAAAAGTGAGAGAACAGGTAGTGAAACTTAGAACAGGCGAGGAGAGGTATACAGAGAATGACAAAGAGGTGTGTGAAGAACTCAAAAAGAGGTTCCAGGAGGTCTTCACAACAGAACAAGGTGAGGTCACTGTGCTAGGAGAAAGGGAAGTAAACCAGGCGGCATTGGAAGGGTTCAAATTTAAGAGGAGGTCAAGAGAAACCAGTACTTTTGCCTTTGATAAAACCAAAGAGATTACTGGACATGTTATCACGTACAAGGTAGAGTAGCCTATTTAACAAAATCCTTTCCATCATTTTACAAAAGCAGGATATTAAGGAGACAGGTCTGTAGCCTCCGTTTGACTTAGGGATAGGAATGATGACAGCCTCTTTCCGTTTTCTTGGTAACTTTCCCTCTCTATAACTCATATTAAACAAATCAAGTAAGGGACTAGGTTTCATACCGGCTAAATAATTAAGTATGTCATACGTTACTCCATCTTTTCCCGGAGCAGTAGAGCTGCCACTTTTTATAGCATCCAGTAGCTCATCGTGAGTTATTTCAGTGCATGTTACAGATCTTGTATTTAAGGCACATAAAGTTACTCCATTTCTAATATTTTCCCATGACTCAATGGTGACTCGCGTGTCTGCAGGTAAGGACTCCATACCAGCAGCACTTGCCCATTTATCTACTAACTCATTAGTAACCTTCCCTGGATCTGAGTGAGCAATGAATTTTGGCTTACAACCCCTGATTTTATTTACTGCTCTCCATATGTCTTTAAGGTTCTTAGTATTACCAATGGACTGAGCAAAGTCTTGCCAGTATCTGTCTCGCGCCTCCTTCCTCACCTGACTGCATTCCCTAGCCACTTCCAACATTGTATTTTCTCTTCATCCCTCATTCCATTTTTTAACCATTCTTTATGTGCACTCCGTAGCATTCTCTCCCACCCCTTGACTTGCTGATCATTGGAATATTTAAATTTCTTAGGACCATGCGTCTTGCTTCCGCTGCCCCCGTTATTTTCCCTCTGTACTAATTTCCCTATGTTCTCTACCATGTCCTCGTAAAAACTATCAACGCAGAGTGACGTGTATTGTTGATACCAATCTCCCATATTTTGAATAAAATAATTTTTCATATCTTTATTAATATTTAGCCTTTTCCTTTGAAAGTGGACTTGTTTTTTCCCCAGTGGTAATTCAACGTTCAAGGCAAAGTGGTCACTAAGTAGTTCCCGAACAACCCGAGCCTCCCCCATAATCCCCTGAGAGTTTAACATGCTGGCATAGTCAAGCCGTCCTCCCCTGATGTGAGTTGGTTCATTGTTTCCCAAGAGACAGGTATCTGGATGATCTTGTAGAAACTGTAACCACTTGACCCCATTAGTACTAATGCTACCCACTGTCCCAAGGCTTGTGTGCCGAGCATTAAGGTCCCCAATGACCAGTGAAGGATTAGTATAAATGCAGTCAGGTAAATAGTTAGCGTCGAAGCAGTTCCTGGATATATACAAATTAACTACAATAAATTCCCCTTCCCTTAATGATAATTTAACACAGACACTCTCTATACCTTGCGTTTTTGATGGCGGTTCTACTAACTCTGCTGGTCTGGAGTTCTTAACAAAAATCGACGTGCCTCTGATGTTATTTGCAGCGAAGAGGTGAAACCCTTTATAGCCATTTAATTTCAATAAGCCTTAATTCCTATCCCCTGTCTCCTGGAGAGCTACAACATCAATATCATTTCCCATCACATAACAATGAACATCTGTAACCCTGTTTCTTAAACCATTAACATTCCATGACAACACTTTCAGTCTAGGGTGATCCATTATTAATCAATTCACTGCCTAAGTCATCCCCAATAAGTTCACTAAATGATAGTCATACCTTGTATAACATCTCCCACCTCCTCCCAAGTTCACCAGTAAAAGCGACATTGCGATTGTCAAGAGATTTTTTTCAGCCCTGTGACGTCCATTATTGGCCCAAATGATTCCTTCATTTTATGTGTAATTATAGAGTTCTTCCTTTCACTACGACTACCATCATTCACACACACTTCACTTTCCTTCATTTCATCATTCAATATTTCATTATTGCCCTCAACCACTATATCCTGACTTTCCTTCACTGTTTTGTGATTTTCCTTGACCTCCTGAACGTTTAATTTCGCCTCGACGGACTCGATTCTCTGCCTAAGATTTCGGAGGAACTCACCAACTTTTTTTAGTTCAGCCCACACCTCCTTGACCATATCATTTTGGCCCTCTTTCTGAGCCCCAGTAGCCACTTCACTCACAGTTACACTGTCACTGCCGGTGTCCTGAGTGTTGGCGTGGCTGCTTGTTGCTTGAGCCTGACGAAGTAAAGGTGACTCCTTTACCCACGCATTCGTCCGGTTCACTGGCACTGTTTGGGGCAGACTGTTTTGCTGTGCTCCCGGTGTCTGGGTAAGAGCTCTTGCTTGCTCTGTAACATTCACCGGCCGGGGAACATCCATACTCGGCCTCTTGCTACACACAGCCGAGCTGGCATTGTGAACACCTCCACAGTTGCAGCATCTGGGAACTATTTTCTCACCCAGATTAAGTCTGTTTCTACACACATTAGAGAGGTGAGACTTTCCGCAGAAACGACATCGTGGATCATGTTGACAGCTCCAGGATTTATGCCCCCATCTGCAGCATTTCAGGCATATTATGGGCTCTTCCACATACTGTGCTACATGCCTGTAGCCAGCCCCGGTGATGAACACTTTCTCGGGTACTTCACCTCTCACTAGAGCCACCACCTGACTCCTAGCTTCACCTTTAATAAGGTGACGCTTGGCCCACACAAATCGTTGGTCGTCGAGGATGAATTCGGGGTCTAGAATCTGAGGGTATTTATAGATAATTACCTTCGTCAGCTTCTCGTTCCCCTCCGGTATTTCCATAACAATTCCATCATATCCTTGCTGGCTAAGATACTCCACTGCCTCCATAGAACCTACCGTTAAGTAAGGTCTGTTTACACCTTCCTTCAGCAGGGGCTCGAACTTGCGGTGTTTTCTTCCAAGTTTGACTGTCCACAGCAGCTTCTGATGATAGGCCAGCGTGCATGAGGCAGGGAAGAGAAGCCTCCATCTCCGCTGACCCTCACCTTCCTGACATCGTTCCGTCCTTTCGTCGACATCAGTCTCGGCGTCGTTCTTCATTCTCTTGTCGTTTCCGTTAAGTGTACCATTACTGTCAACACTACGCCTTGCATCCTGTCTTCTCCGTTTCTTCTGTTGCCTTGTTAGAACGTCTTGATACTCACCCTCCTCGACTGACTGGCTGCTTTCATAGTCCATGTTAATATTGCCGTGGGAAGTAGCCAGTTCTTCTGGTAACTGAGTCTCCATCTCAGTAACCAGCATGGGGGGAGGGGGGGTGGGAAGGCGATTGATAAGAGCCAGTCTCCTTATGTGTAGACTTAGCTAAACACCAACACTAACTTCACCCCTAGTCGCGGAGCAGGTATCTTGACCCGACCGCGTCCCAGGTAAGACTGGCACGCTATTTGTAAGTGACTCCTTGTCATCCTTGACTGCCCTCAGCTCCCTAAGGCATAACTGTGACGTGCCCATCTCTGAAGCTAGACACAGATATAATGAAATAATCAATGATGGAGTCAAAGTCTGTCTTCTGAGGATTCCTTCCCATATTGGTCTCCGAATGCATGATAGAACTGATGAGTTGGCGAAGACTATTGCTCGTAAAGAGTGAATTGATTACCAACTTGGACTGCCCCTGAGCAGCCTGAGGGCAGTAATATTCGGGAACATCAACTGAATTTCGGAGACTTGAGGCAAAGTGAAATTCACACCAGTTCCTCCATCTATCATCATTCTATTATGCAGGAAGTACCACACGTCTATGGGTCATCCAATAATGTTAGCAGACTTCTAAATGTTACCACTGCTAGGTTTAGGCTCGGCTACTAGTACCTCTGGGAGTTTGTAACATCTGCTGATGTAGATTTGACTAAATGTAAACTCTGTCAGCGGAACTATTCGCATACTTTGCGTCATTATATAATGGAATGTGAAAAAATCGTGAAATTCAGCGATAACACCATCAATGGTGTACTAGAAATGTGTAAGTGCTTCATTCTTAATGATGTGCTGCCCGAAATCTTAGCGAAGTATCCTAAATTTGCTTACTGTAGGTTATGCATGCACATGACTTTAAAGCTGCCGCCCAGTTGGGTGGGTGTGCAGCACATGACTGTAAAGATGCCGACAAGTTGGGTGGGTGTGGAGCACACGACTGTAAAGCTGCCGCCCAGTTGGGTGGGTGTGCAGCACATGACTGTAAAGATGCCGACAAGTTGGGTGGGTGTGGAGCACACGACTGTAAAGCTGCCGCCCAGTTGGGTGGGTGTGGAGCGCATGACTGTAAAGCTGCCGCCCAGTTGGGTGGGTGTGCAGCACATGACTGTAAAGCTGCCGCCCAGTTGGGTGGGTGTGGAGCACATGACTGTAAAGCTGCCGCCCAGTTGGGTGGGTGTGGAACATGACTGTAAAGCTGCCGCCCAGTTGGGTGGGTGTGGAGCACATGACTGTAAAGCTGCCGCCCAGTTGGGTGGGTGTGGAACATGACTGTAAAGCTGCCGCCCAGTTGGGTGGGTGTGGAACACATGACTGTAAAGCTGCCGCCCAGTTGGGTGGGTGTGGAACATGACTGTAAAGCTGCCGCCCAGTTGGGTGGGTGTGGAACATGACTGTAAAGCTGCTGCCCAGTTGGGTGGGTGTGGAACATGACTGTAAAGCTGCTGCCCAGTTGGGTGGGTGTGGAACATGACTGTAAAGCTGCCGCCCAGTTGGGTGGGTGTGGAACATGACTGTAAAGCTGCCGCCCAGTTGGGTGGGTGTGGAACATGACTGTAAAGCTGCCGCCCAGTTGGGTGGGTGTGGAACATGACTGTAAAGCTGCCGCCCAGCTGGGTGGGTGTGCAGCAAGACTAGTAACTGTGTTACTCACCATAGATGTAAAGTGCCTTGTATAGTGACTGTTGTGAGCCTCTTGTCAGCCTCTTGTTGAATCACTTGTGATAAAAAAGATTATTCAAATTCAAATGTTTATTCAGGTAAAGTACATACATACAAGGGGTGATACAAATATTGATGAATTTATAGATAGAGCTAGTACATACAATGTCTAAAGCCACTATTTCGCAAAGCGTTTCGGGCGTTTCCCATACCCATTATTGATGTGTGTATTGGTGTCGGTGATTGATTATATATATATATATATATATATATATATATATATATATATATATATATATATATATATATATATATATATATATATATATATATATATATATATATATATATATATATATATATATATATATATATACTAGTATATTTTGGTAGCAGTCTTTCCTGTAGACATATATTATTAAATATGACCGAAAAAGTAAGATTAATAATTCTAACACGAATTTTCTCGATCTTCCGTACGTTTCTTTTCACTGTTGGTGGTAATTCAAAAATCAATTCTCCAAAATTCATTTTTTATTTCTAGTCTATTTTATTTCTAGTTTAACTAGAAAAACGGCCAGCCTACTCATGAGAAACTCTCCAGACACAAAGCAGAACGCTTTAAAAGAGACCAACGTCGTCTATGCCTTCAAATGCCCTCTTGGGGACTGTAAGCTCCAAAAAACCCAGTATATAGGCAAGACAAAAACATCTCTTTCTAGGCGTTTAACGATGCATAAGCAACAGGGCTCCATTAAGGAACATATAATCTCTTCCCACAACCAAACCATCGCCAGAGAAATCCTAGTAAACAACACAGAAATCATCGATAGATACAGCGATAGCAGGCGGCTTGACGTCTGCGAGGCTCTACACATCAAGAAGTCAACACCAGCAATCAACAGCCAATTAATGCACAACTATATTCTACTCACCTCAAGATTCCGCTCCAATATAGAAGCATCAAGAAATATGGACCAATAGGCTTTCAACAAATCACTTCCATCCAATACCCATTGTTTCGTGTTCTGTCTTGTGTTTAGGAAATCCCCTGCATGTGGTGCTGCTACTGCTGTGATGCGAGCAATGTCGTGTTGTGTTGTTGCAGCACCCAGGCACTCTGCAGCAACTTGGTCTACAATGGGACCATCCCAGCTGGATTGCTTGTGGGCTCTTGGGGATGGTGGTTGAGGTGATTGGCCTGCACGAGAGGCCCACTCTGTGGCATAGCATGTAAAATTGGTATCATGTACACCTGCCAGCTGATGTAAGTGGGCAGGTAGAATTTCCTTCACAAGGTCGTCGGATGCTGATAAGGAGGACAGGAAGGCTAGAACAGCGATTTGCGTTGCTGTTCGAACTCCGAGGCCCCCAAGTCTTACGGGAAGAGAGGCTTGTTTCCACTGTAGGTCATCGAGAGAGAGGTTAAGGGCTTTTTCTAGCATTGATTTCAGTAACCGGTCATACTCACTTAGTTTTTGGCTACTGTAAGATGGTGAACACCTCAGAAAGTAGGTTAACCTGGGGAGGGACAGACATCTGGTGATGAGGTAGAGTGCATCATGAGCATCAATATCCTCAATCCTCCCATCCATCCTCTTAAGGTCGGCGATTTTCTTATCAAGGACCTCATCGATGGCTTTCAACCCCAGGGGAGCTCCTAGGAGTGTGCTGTCTTCAGGTTTAGTTTTATGGATATTTGGCAGAAGACCCTCTAATCTCTCTACGATGCCCTGGTTGGAACATATTATTTCACATTTAGAAGGGTTCAGGGTGAGGCCTAAAACTGCACCTTGCTCCTGGATTTTTCTGATGTCCTCCAGGAGGGAGTCTTGGGAACCAGCTAGGGTACCATCATCCAAGAACCAGATGTTAAGCTCGCTGGACAGGACCTCTGTGACTTGTTTGATGACTAAGCAGAAAAGGAGAGGAGCAAGTGGGTCACCCTGTTGGACGCCTTCTCGCGAGTCAATTTCATGTTCGCCAAAAAGTAGCTTAAGATCCATACTGTAGCATGAATGTACAAAAGGGTAGAGGGAAGGTAAATGACTATTTCCCTTCCCTCTAATGCCCTATATATATACATACATATATATATATATATATATATATATATATATATATATATATATTTATATATATATATATATATATATATATATATATATATATAAATATATATATATATATTCACACTGAATACAAGTGTATTTGCAACAGGGTGGAAGCAGACCAATACGGACTGCATGGGTTGCATTGCGGAAGCACAAAGGGCTGGCATGCAAGACACAACGAGGTCAATGACATCATCAAGAGAAGCCTCATCTCAGCTGGGTGCCCAGCGGAGAGAGAACCTCGCATCCTAGGGGTCCAAAACCCGGATTTCCCCGCACTTCGCCCTGATGGCATCACCATATACTCATGGACGGAGGGTAGACAGTTGGTGTGGGACTACACATGTGTATCCACCCTGGCTGACACCTATGTACACTTCGGAGCTGATCAAACAGGTGGGGCGGCCAACCACAGGGAAACAGCAAAATCACTCAAGTACAGGCGACTGGAAGGTCAATACCTCTTTGTTCCCATAGCGTCTGAGACGCATGGCCCCTGGGGCAAGAGTGCCTTGGGATTTCTCAAGGAATTGGGTTCCAAGCTCATTGACGTCACCAGAGACCCAAGGGCTTCCAGTTTTTTGTTTCAGCGTCTCAGTGTGGCGATCCAGAGGGGAAATGCTTGCTGCGTCCTCGGTTCCTGTCCAGAAGCGGAGGAGCTTCAAGAGATCCATAACCTTTAGGCATTTGTCTTGTATGTTTTGTAACCTTTAAATACACAATAAAGGAAAAAAAAAAAGGAAGGGGGTGGTAGGAGAAAAGCACACAGAAACTGTATTGGAGGGGACCTACATTCCCTCCAATGCGTTATGTGTGGTTTCCTCCGAGGCTATGGGTCCCCCTTCTTCCAGCCAGAGGTGGTACTCCCTTCCCCATTTATGAAAAAAAAAAATATATATATATATATATATATATATATATATATATATATATATATATATATATATATATATATATATATATATATGAATGAAAACTCACACCCCAGAAGTGACTCGAACCCATACTCCCAGAAGCAACGCAACTGGTAACTACAGGGCGCCTTAATCCGCTTGACCATCACGGCCGTCAAAAGGAAGTGATAGCCGAGGCTATTTGAGCCACTTCCCCGACGGCAACTCGGATGGTAATCTTGGGCATAGCATTTCACCAAATCACCTCATTCTTTGGGGCACACGTGAGGAACACAAATGCGAACAAGCCTGAATGGTCCCCAGGACTATATGCGAATGAAAACTCACACCCCAGAAGTGACTCGAACCCATACTCCCAGAAGCAACGCAACTGGTAACTACAGGGCGCCTTAATCCGCTTGACCATCACGGCCGTCAAAAGGAAGTGATAGCCGAGGCTATTTGAGCCACTTCCCCGACGGCAACTCGGATGGTAATCTTGGGCATAGCATTTCACCAAATCACCTCATTCTTTGGGGCACACGTGAGGAACACAAATGCGAACAAGCCTGAATGGTCCCCAGGACTATATGCGAATGAAAACTCACACCCCAGAAGTGACTCGAACCCATACTCCCAGAAGCAACGCAACTGGTAACTACAGGGCGCCTTAATCCGCTTGACCATCACGGCCGTCAAAAGGAAGTGATAGCCGAGGCTATTTGAGCCACTTCCCCGACGGCAACTCGGATGGTAATCTTGGGCATAGCATTTCACCAAATCACCTCATTCTTTGGGGCACACGTGAGGAACACAAATGCGAACAAGCCTGAATGGTCCCCAGGACTATATGCGAATGAAAACTCACACCCCAGAAGTGACTCGAACCATACTCCCAGAAGCAACGCAACTGGTAACTACAGGGCGCCTTAATCCGCTTGACCATCACGGCCGTCAAAAGGAAGTGATAGCCGAGGCTATTTGAGCCACTTCCCCGACGGCAACTCGGATGGTAATCTTGGGCATAGCATTTCACCAAATCACCTCATTCTTTGGGGCACACGTGAGGAACACAAATGCGAACAAGCCTGAATGGTCCCCAGGACTATATGCGAATGAAAACTCACACCCCAGAAGTGACTCGAACCCATACTCCCAGAAGCAACGCAACTGGTAACTACAGGGCGCCTTAATCCGCTTGACCATCACGGCCGTCAAAAGGAAGTGATAGCCGAGGCTATTTGAGCCACTTCCCCGACGGCAACTCGGATGGTAATCTTGGGCATAGCATTTCACCAAATCACCTCATTCTTTGGGGCACACGTGAGGAACACAAATGCGAACAAGCCTGAATGGTCCCCAGGACTATATGCGAATGAAAACTCACACCCCAGAAGTGACTCGAACCCATACTCCCAGAAGCAACGCAACTGGTAACTACAGGGCGCCTTAATCCGCTTGACCATCACGGCCGTCAAAAGGAAGTGATAGCCGAGGCTATTTGAGCCACTTCCCCGACGGCAACTCGGATGGTAATCTTGGGCATAGCATTTCACCAAATCACCTCATTCTTTGGGGCACACGTGAGGAACACAAATGCGAACAAGCCTGAATGGTCCCCAGGACTATATGCGAATGAAAACTCACACCCCAGAAGTGACTCGAACCCATACTCCCAGAAGCAACGCAACTGGTAACTACAGGGCGCCTTAATCCGCTTGACCATCACGGCCGTCAAAAGGAAGTGATAGCCGAGGCTATTTGAGCCACTTCCCCGACGGCAACTCGGATGGTAATCTTGGGCATAGCATTTCACCAAATCACCTCATTCTTTGGGGCACACGTGAGGAACACAAATGCGAACAAGCCTGAATGGTCCCCAGGACTATATGCGAATGAAAACTCACACCCCAGAAGTGACTCGAACCCATACTCCCAGAAGCAACGCAACTGGTAACTACAGGGCGCCTTAATCCGCTTGACCATCACGGCCGTCAAAAGGAAGTGATAGCCGAGGCTATTTGAGCCACTTCCCCGACGGCAACTCGGATGGTAATCTTGGGCATAGCATTTCACCAAATCACCTCATTCTTTGGGGCACACGTGAGGAACACAAATGCGAACAAGCCTGAATGGTCCCCAGGACTATATGCGAATGAAAACTCACACCCCAGAAGTGACTCGAACCCATACTCCCAGAAGCAACGCAACTGGTAACTACAGAGCGCCTTAATCTGCTTGACCATCACGGCCGTCAAAAGGAAGTGATAGCCGAGGCTATTTGAGCCACTTCCCCGACGGCAACTCGGATGGTAATCTTGGGCATAGCATTTCACCAAATCACCTCATTCTTTGGGGCACACGTGAGGAACACAAATGCGAACAAGCCTGAATGGTCCCCAGGACTATATGCGAATGAAAACTCACACCCCAGAAGTGACTCGAACCCATACTCCCAGAAGCAACGCAACTGGTAACTACAGGGCGCCTTAATCCGCTTGACCATCACGGCCGTCAAAAGGAAGTGATAGCCGAGGCTATTTGAGCCACTTCCCCGACGGCAACTCGGATGGTAATCTTGGGCATAGCATTTCACCAAATCACCTCATTCTTTGGGGCACACGTGAGGAACACAAATGCGAACAAGCCTGAATGGTCCCCAGGACTATATGCGAATGAAAACTCACACCCCAGAAGTGACTCGAACCCATACTCCCAGAAGCAACGCAACTGGTAACTACAGGGCGCCTTAATCCGCTTGACCATCACGGCCGTCAAAAGGAAGTGATAGCCGAGGCTATTTGAGCCACTTCCCCGACGGCAACTCGGATGGTAATCTTGGGCATAGCATTTCACCAAATCACCTCATTCTTTGGGGCACACGTGAGGAACACAAATGCGAACAAGCCTGAATGGTCCCCAGGACTATATGCGAATGAAAACTCACACCCCAGAAGTGACTCGAACCCATACTCCCAGAAGCAACGCAACTGGTAACTACAGGGCGCCTTAATCCGCTTGACCATCACGGCCGTCAAAAGGAAGTGATAGCCGAGGCTATTTGAGCCACTTCCCCGACGGCAACTCGGATGGTAATCTTGGGCATAGCATTTCACCAAATCACCTCATTCTTTGGGGCACACGTGAGGAACACAAATGCGAACAAGCCTGAATGGTCCCCAGGACTATATGCGAATGAAAACTCACACCCCAGAAGTGACTCGAACCCATACTCCCAGAAGCAACGCAACTGGTAACTACAGGGCGCCTTAATCCGCTTGACCATCACGGCCGTCAAAAGGAAGTGATAGCCGAGGCTATTTG
The DNA here is from genome assembly GCF_040958095.1 of Procambarus clarkii. Classification (NCBI taxonomy): domain Eukaryota; kingdom Metazoa; phylum Arthropoda; class Malacostraca; order Decapoda; family Cambaridae; genus Procambarus; species Procambarus clarkii. The sequence goes on along the minus strand of NC_091178.1, from coordinate 34,667,808 downwards.
AGCCACTTCCCCGACGGCAACTCGGATGGTAATCTTGGGCATAGCATTTCACCAAATCACCTCATTCTTTGGGGCACACGTGAGGAACACAAATGCGAACAAGCCTGAATGGTCCCCAGGACTATATGCGAATGAAAACTCACACCCCAGAAGTGACTCGAACCATACTCCCAGAAGCAACGCAACTGGTAACTACAGGGCGCCTTAATCCGCTTGACCATCACGGCCGTCAAAAGGAAGTGATAGCCGAGGCTATTTGAGCCACTTCCCCGACGGCAACTCGGATGGTAATCTTGGGCATAGCATTTCACCAAATCACCTCATTCTTTGGGGCACACGTGAGGAACACAAATGCGAACAAGCCTGAATGGTCCCCAGGACTATATGCGAATGAAAACTCACACCCCAGAAGTGACTCGAACCCATACTCCCAGAAGCAACGCAACTGGTAACTACAGGGCGCCTTAATCCGCTTGACCATCACGGCCGTCAAAAGGAAGTGATAGCCGAGGCTATTTGAGCCACTTCCCCGACGGCAACTCGGATGGTAATCTTGGGCATAGCATTTCACCAAATCACCTCATTCTTTGGGGCACACGTGAGGAACACAAATGCGAACAAGCCTGAATGGTCCCCAGGACTATATGCGAATGAAAACTCACACCCCAGAAGTGACTCGAACCCATACTCCCAGAAGCAACGCAACTGGTAACTACAGGGCGCCTTAATCCGCTTGACCATCACGGCCGTCAAAAGGAAGTGATAGCCGAGGCTATTTGAGCCACTTCCCCGACGGCAACTCGGATGGTAATCTTGGGCATAGCATTTCACCAAATCACCTCATTCTTTGGGGCACACGTGAGGAACACAAATGCGAACAAGCCTGAATGGTCCCCAGGACTATATGCGAATGAAAACTCACACCCCAGAAGTGACTCGAACCCATACTCCCAGAAGCAACGCAACTGGTAACTACAGGGCGCCTTAATCCGCTTGACCATCACGGCCGTCAAAAGGAAGTGATAGCCGAGGCTATTTGAGCCACTTCCCCGACGGCAACTCGGATGGTAATCTTGGGCATAGCATTTCACCAAATCACCTCATTCTTTGGGGCACACGTGAGGAACACAAATGCGAACAAGCCTGAATGGTCCCCAGGACTATATGCGAATGAAAACTCACACCCCAGAAGTGACTCGAACCATACTCCCAGAAGCAACGCAACTGGTAACTACAGGGCGCCTTAATCCGCTTGACCATCACGGCCGTCAAAAGGAAGTGATAGCCGAGGCTATTTGAGCCACTTCCCCGACGGCAACTCGGATGGTAATCTTGGGCATAGCATTTCACCAAATCACCTCATTCTTTGGGGCACACGTGAGGAACACAAATGCGAACAAGCCTGAATGGTCCCCAGGACTATATGCGAATGAAAACTCACACCCCAGAAGTGACTCGAACCCATACTCCCAGAAGCAACGCAACTGGTAACTACAGGGCGCCTTAATCCGCTTGACCATCACGGCCGTCAAAAGGAAGTGATAGCCGAGGCTATTTGAGCCACTTCCCCGACGGTAACTCGGATGGTAATCTTGGGCATAGCATTTCACCAAATCACCTAATTCTTTGGGGCACACGTGAGGAACACAAATGCGAACAAGCCTGAATGGTCCCCAGGACTATATGCGAATGAAAACTCACACCCCAGAAGTGACTCGAACCCATACTCCCAGAAGCAACGCAACTGGTAACTACAGGGCGCCTTAATCCGCTTGACCGTGATGGTCAAGCGGATTAAGGCGCCCTGTAGTTACCAGTTGCGTTGCTTCTGGGAGTATGGGTTCGATTCACTTCTGGGGTGTGAGTTTTCATTCGCATATAGTCCTGGGGACCATTCAGGCTTGTTCGCATTTGTGTTCCTCACGTGTGCCCCAAAGAATGAGGTGATTTGGTGAAATGCTATGCCCAAGATTACCATCCGAGTTGCCGTCGGGGAAGTGGCTCAAATAGCCTCGGCTATCACTTCCTTTTGACGGCCGTGATGGTCAAGCGGATTAAGGCGCCCTGTAGTTACCAGTTGCGTTGCTTCTGGGAGTATGGGTTCGAGTCACTTCTGGGGTGTGAGTTTTCATTCGCATATAGTCCTGGGGACCATTCAGGCTTGTTCGCATTTGTGTTCCTCACGTGTGCCCCAAAGAATGAGGTGATTTGGTGAAATGCTATGCCCAAGATTACCATCCGAGTTGCCGTCGGGGAAGTGGCTCAAATAGCCTCGGCTATCACTTCCTTTTGACGGCCGTGATGGTCAAGCGGATTAAGGCGCCCTGTAGTTACCAGTTGCGTTGCTTCTGGGAGTATGGGTTCGAGTCACTTCTGGGGTGTGAGTTTTCATTCGCATATAGTCCTGGGGACCATTCAGGCTTGTTCGCATTTGTGTTCCTCACGTGTGCCCCAAAGAATGAGGTGATTTGGTGAAATGCTATGCCCAAGATTACCATCCGAGTTGCCGTCGGGGAAGTGGCTCAAATAGCCTCGGCTATCACTTCCTTTTGACGGCCGTGATGGTCAAGCGGATTAAGGCGCCCTGTAGTTACCAGTTGCGTTGCTTCTGGGAGTATGGGTTCGAGTCACTTCTGGGGTGTGAGTTTTCATTCGCATAGTCCTGGGGACCATTCAGGCTTGTTCGCATATATATATATATATATATATATATATATATATATATATATATATATATATATATATATATATATATATATATGTCGTACCTAGTAGCCAGAACTCACTTTTTGGCCTACTATTCAAGGCCCGATTTGCCTTATAAGCCAAGTTTTCCTGAATTAATATATTTTTTCTAATTTTTTTCTTATGAAATGATAAAGCTACCCATTTCATTATGTATGAGGTCAATTTTTTTTATTGGAGTTAAAATTAACGTAGATATATGACCGAACCTAACCAACCCTACCTAACCTATCTTTATAGGTTAGGTTTGGTTAGGTAGCCAAAAAAGTTAGGTTAGGTTAGGTTAGGTAGGGTTGGTTAGGTTCGGTCATATATCTACCCAAGGCCCAATTTGCCTAATAAGCCAAGTTTTCATGAATTAATTGTTTTTCGACTACCTAACCTACCTAACCTAACCGAACCTAACTTTTTCGGCTACCTAACCTAACCTAACCTACAAAGATATGTTAGGTTAGGTTAGGTAGGGTTGGTTAGGTTCGGTCATATATCTACATTAATTTTAACTCTAATAAAAAAAATTGACCTCATACATAATGAAATGGGTAGCTTTATCATTTCATAAGAAAAAAATTAGAGAAAATATATTAATTCAGGAAAACTTGGCTTATTAGGCAAATCGGGCCTTGCATAGCAGGCCGAGTACGACGTTCTGGCTACTAGGTACGACATATATATATATATATATATATATATATATATATATATATATATATATATATATATATATATATATATATATATATATATATATATATATATATATATATATATATATATATATATATATATATATATATGTATATATATATATATATATATATATATACACATTGATGTGTCAAAAGATTGTTATTTGCTTAGCTAAACGAACTAGGGTTCGTTTAGCTAAGGGTTCAGTTCCTGAACCGATTATGTGTCTCGGTAATCCTTTACACCACCGCCCACGGGATGGGTATGGGATGCATAATAAAGAAAGAAATTGAATTGTAACTTACCTTATCTCCTAAATGTCAACATATGTCAGTTCAGTTCATACTGTTGATCTCAAATAGTCTTAAGTCTTAGTTTTTAAGGTTTTCCCAGATCTTGCCTTAAACGCTGTGCGTATTAGTGCTTTAGGCATAGTATGTACTTGTTCTATCTTGAAATCCAACATTCTACTTGTAACTCCCAACTACTCCCAACACCACAACCACTCCCAACATCACCACCACCACTCCAAACACCACCACCACTCCCAAAACCCCACCACTCCAACACCAACACCCCGTGGGAAGTAGTGGTATTATATCTATCCTTCAGCTGTAGTTGCCCCCATACCCCATCCCGTGAGTGATAGTGGACCCCATACCCGTCCTGTGGAAGGGAGTGGACACAATATACTCATCCTGTTGGTAATAGTGGACCCCATGCCCATCCTGTTTGCGGTAGTGGCCCCCATACCCATCTTGTTGGTGGTAGTGGACCCCATACCCATCTTGTGGGTGCTAGTGGACACCATACCCATCCTGTGGGTGGTAGTGAACACGATACCCACCTTGTAGGTAATAGTAGACCCCATACCCATCTTGTAGGTGGTAGTGGACCCCATACTTATCCTGTGGGTGGTATTGGACCCCATACCTATCAAGTGGGTGGTAGTGCACCCCATACCAATCTTTTGGGCGGTAGTGGACGCCATACCCATCCTGTGGGTCGTATAGTGACCTCATGCCCATACTGTGGGTAGTAGTGGCCCCCCATACCCACCCAGTGGGTGGTAGTGGACCTCATACTCATTTTGTGGGCAGTAGTGGAGTATATACCTATCCTGTGAATGGACGTGGCCCCCATACCCACCCTGTGGGGCGGTTGTGGATCCCATACGTATCCTGTGAGCGGTAGTGGACCCCATACCCATACTGTGGGTGGTAGTGGTCCACATACGCGTCCTATGGATGGTAGTTAACCCCTTACCTATCCTGTGAGCGGTAGCAGACGATATACCCATTCTATCGACAGTTAACCATATACCCATTCCGTGGACGGAACTGGACCCTATACTCATGCTGTGGGCGGCAATGGAGGCCATACCCACCCTGTGGGCGGTAGTAGACAAAATTTTCATCTTGTAGGAAATTGTGGACCCCTTACCCATCCAGTGGGTAGTAGTGGACCCCATACTCATCCTGTAGATGATAGTGGACCCCAAACCTATTCTGTGGGCAGTAATGAGCCCCATACCCATCCTGCAGGCGGTAGTGGACGCCATACTCACCTGTTTGTGTTAGTAGACTATATACCCATCCAGTAGGCGGAATTGGACCCCATACCTATCCTATGGAGAGTTATTTTGCACAAACTCATCCTACAAGTGGTATGGACCCCTTACCCACCTAACACGTGGTATTGGACCTTATACCCATCCTACAGTAGGTACATAAGAACAAAGGCAACTGCAGAAGGCCTGTTGGCCCATACGAGGCAGCTCCTATTTACAACCACCCAATCCCACTCATATACATGTCCAACCCATGCTTGAAACAATCGAGGGACCCCACCTCCACAATGTTACGCGGCAATTGGTTCCACAAATCAACAACCCTGTTACTGAACCAGTAATTACCCAAGTCTTTCCTAAATCTAAACTTATCCAATTTATACCCATTGTTTCGTGTTCTGTCTTGTGTTGATACTTTTAATACCCTATTAATACCCCCTTTGTTATGTCCATTCACCCACTTGTAAACCTCTATCATGTCACCCCTAACTCTTCGCCTTTCCAGTGAATGCAACTTAAGCTTTGTTAATCTTTCTTCATATGAAAGATTTCTAATTTGGGGAATTAACTTAGTCATCCTACACTGGACACGTTCAAGTGAATTTATATCCATTCTATAATATGGCGAACAAAACTGAACTGCATAATCTAAATGGGGCCTAACTAGAGTAAGATATAGATTGAGAACCACACCAGGTGTCTTGTTACTAACGCTGCGATTAATAAATCCATGTGTCCGATTTGCCTTATTACGAACATTAATGCATTGATCCTTTTGTTTTAAATTCTTACTAATCATAACTCCCAGATCCCTTTCGCAATTCGACTTCGCAATCTCAACACCATCTAGCTCGTATCTTGTAACCCTATCATCATTACCTAACCTCTGAACTTTACATTTATCAGAACATAAGAACATAAGAACAAAGGTAACTGCAGAAGGCCTATTGGCCCATACGAGGCAGCTCCTATTCTATAACCACCCAATCCCACTCATATACTTGTCCAACCCGTGCTTGAAACAATCGAGGGACCCCACCTCCACAATGTTACGCGGCAATTGGTTCCACAAATCAACAACCCTGTTACTGAACCAGTATTTACCCAAGTCTTTCCTAAATCTAAACTTATCCAATTTATATCCATTGTTTCGTGTTCTGTCCTGTGTTGATACTTTTAATACCCTATTAATATCCCCCCGGTTATGTCCATTCATCCACTTGTAAACCTCTATCATGTCACCCCTAACTCTTCGCCTTTCCAGTGAATGCAACTTAAGCTTTGTTAATCTTTCTTCATATGAAAGATTTCTAATTTGGGGAATTAACTTAGTCATCCTACGCTGGACACGTTCAAGTGAATTTATATCCATTCTATAATATGGCGACCAAAACTGAACTGCATAATCTAAATGGGGCCTAACTAGAGCAAGATATAGCTTGAGAACCACACCAGGTGTCTTGTTACTAACGCTGCGATTAATAAATCCAAGTGTCCGATTTGCCTTATTACGAACATTTATGCATTGATCCTTTTGTTTTAAATTCTTACTAATCATAACTCCCAGATCCCTTTCGCAATCCGACTTCGCAATCACAACACCATCTAGCTCGTATCTTGTAACTCTATCATCATTACCTAACCTCAGAACTTTACATTTATCAGCATTAAACTGCATCTGCCAATCCTTCGTCCATTTCAAAACCCTATCTAGATCAACTTGAAGTGATAGTGAGTCCTCCTCCGAATTAATTTCCCTACCGATTTTCGTATCATCGGCAAATTTGCAAATGTTGCTACTCAATCCTGAATCTAAATCATTGATATATATTATAAACAACAGAGGTCCCAGGACAGAGCCCTGAGGCACCCCACTTACAACATTTTCCCACTCTGACTTGACTCTATTTATACTAACTCTGTTTCCTTTGGTATAGCCATGCCCTAATCCAGCTTAATATAGCACCCCCAATACCATGAGACTCTATCTTTTTAATCAGTCTTTCATGTGGCACTGTATCAAAAGCTTTGCTAAAGTCAAGGTACACAACATCGCAATCCTTACCACTATCAACTGCCTCAACAATGCTAGAATAAAAAATAACAAATTTGTTAAACATGAACGGCCATTTATAAAACCATGTTGCAACTCAATTATAAATTTATGTTTTTCAAGATGAAGACAAATTTTATTTGCTATTATAGATTCGAGTAACTTTCCCACAATAGACGTAAGGCTAATTGGTCGATAGTTAGACGCAAGTGATCTATCTCCTTTCTTAAAAACTGGTATCACATTAGCAACTTTCCAAAACTCTGGCACTCTGCCTGACTCTATTGATTTATTAAATATGGTTGACAGTGGGTCACAAAGCTCCTCTTTGCATTCTTTAAGCACCCTGACAAACACTTCATCCGGCCATGGGGATTTGTTTGGTTTGAGTTTTACTATTTGTTTAAGAACATCCTCCCTGGTAACTGTTAAACTCGTCAACCTGTCCTCATCCCCACCCACATAGACTTGTTCGGCTGAAGGCATATTGTTAAGAACATAAGAACATAAGAACAAAGGTAACTGCAGAAGGCCTATTGGCCCATACGAGGCAGCTCCTATTCTATAACCACCCAATCCCACTCATATACTTGTCCAACCCGTGCTTGAAACAATCGAGGGACCCCACCTCCACAATGTTACGCGGCAATTGGTTCCACAAATCAACAACCCTGTTACTGAACCAGTATTTACCCAAGTCTTTCCTAAATCTAAACTTATCCAATTTATATCCATTGTTTCGTGTTCTGTCCTGTGTTGATACTTTTAATACCCTATTAATATCCCCCCGGTTATGTCCATTCATCCACTTGTAAACCTCTATCATGTCACCCCTAACTCTTCGCCTTTCCAGTGAATGCAACTTAAGCTTTGTTAATCTTTCTTCATATGAAAGATTTCTAATTTGGGGAATTAACTTAGTCATCCTACGCTGGACACGTTCAAGTGAATTTATATCCATTCTATAATATGGCGACCAAAACTGAACTGCATAATCTAAATGGGGCCTAACTAGAGCAAGATATAGCTTGAGAACCACACCAGGTGTCTTGTTACTAACGCTGCGATTAATAAATCCAAGTGTCCGATTTGCCTTATTACGAACATTTATGCATTGATCCTTTTGTTTTAAATTCTTACTAATCATAACTCCCAGATCCCTTTCGCAATCCGACTTCGCAATCACAACACCATCTAGCTCGTATCTTGTAACTCTATCATCATTACCTAACCTCAGAACTTTACATTTATCAGCATTAAACTGCATCTGCCAATCCTTTGACCATTTCAAAACCCTATCTAGATCAACTTGAAGTGATAGTGAGTCCTCCTCCGAATTAATTTCCCTACCGATTTTCGTATCATCGGCAAATTTGCAAATGTTGCTACTCAAACCTGAATCTAAATCATTTATATATATTATAAACAACAGAGGTCCCAGGACAGAGCCTTGAGGCACTCCACTTACAACATTTTCCCACTCTGACTTGATTCCATTTATACTAACTCTCTGTTTCCTTTGGTATAGCCATGCCCTAATCCAGCTTAATATAGCACCCCCAATACCATGAGACTCTATTTTTTTAATCAGTCTTTCATGTGGCACTGTATCAAAAGCTTTGCTAAAGTCAAGGTATACAACATCGCAATCCTTACCACTATCAACTGCCTCAACAATGCTAGAATAAAAAGATAACAAATTTGTTAAACATGAACGGCCATTTATAAAACCATGTTGCGACTCAATTATTAATTTATGTTTTTCAAGATGAAGACGAATTTTATTTGCTATTATAGATTCGAGTAACTTTCCCACAATAGACGTTAGGCTAATTGGTCGATAGTTAGACGCAAGTGATCTATCTCCTTTCTTAAAAACTGGTATCACATTAGCAACTTTCCAAAACTCTGGCACTCTGCCTGACTCTATTGATTTATTAAATATGATTGACAGTGGGTCACAAAGCTCCTCTTTGCATTCTTTAAGCACCCTAGCAAACACTTCATCCGGCCCTGGGGATTTGTTTGGTTTGAGTTTTACTATTTGTTTAAGAACATCCTCCCTGGTAACTGCTAAACTCGTCAACCTGTCCTCGTCCCCACCCACATAGACTTGTTCGGCTGAAGGCATATTGTTAAGTTCCTCTTTAGTAAATACAGATACAAAATATTTATTAAAAATACTACTCATCTCTTCATCACTATCTGTTATTTGACCTGTCTCAGTTTTTAATGGACCTATCCTTTCCCTAGTCTTAGTACGATATAACTGAAAAAACCCTTTAGGATTTGTCTTTGCTTGCCCTGCTATGCGAACTTCATAGTTTCTTTTTGCTTTCCTTATCTCTTTTTTAACATTTCTAACCAGTTGTACGAATTCCTGTTCTAAAGTGACCTCCCCATTTTTAATCCTTTTGTACCAAGCTCTCTTTTTACCTATAAGGTTCTTCAAATTCTTTGTTATCCACTTTGGGTCATTAGTATACGATCTATTCAATTTGTATGGTATACTACGTTCCTGTGCTTTGTTTAGAATATTCTTAAATAAGTTATATATTGAATCCACATCGAAATCCCCATCGATTCAATCCCCATTGAATCCACATCGAAGTTAAGTTCCTCTTTAGTAAATACATACAAAATATTTATTAAAAATACTACTCATCTCTTCATCACTATCTGTTATTTGACCTGTCTCAGTTTTTAATGGACCTATCCTTTCCCTAGTCTTAGTACGATATAACTGAAAAAACCCTTTAGGATTTGTCTTTGCTTGCCCTGCTGTGCGAACTTCATAGTTTCTTTTTGCTTTCCTTATCTCTTTTTTAACATTTCTAACCAGTTGTACGAATTCCTGTTCTAAAGTGACCTCCCCATTTTTAATCCTTTTGTACCAAGCTCTGTTTTTACCTATAAGGTTCTTCAAATTCTTTGTTATCCACTTTGGGTCATTAGTATTCGATCTATTCAATTTGTATGGTATACTACGTTCCTGTGCTTTGTTTAGAATATTCTTAAATAAGTTATATATTGAATCCACATCGAAATCCCCATTTACGTCACCTATCGCTGGGTTCATGTTTCGCTCCAAGACCGGCCCACACCCCATACCCAAGACTTTCCAATCAATTTGACGCAAAAAATTTCTTAGGCTATTAAAATCAGCTTTTCGAAAATCTGGCACTTTAACAGAATTTTCTCCTACAGGTCTATTCCATTCTATGCTAAATCTGATTTCTTTGTGATCACTGTTCCCTAGCTCACTCCCTATTTCGATGTCTTTAATTTGTGTTTCCCTGTTAGTTAACACTAAATCTAAAATATTATTTTCCCGTGTTGGTTCCTTAATGTGTTGTGTAAGAAAGCAATCGTCAATTAATTCTAGAAAATCTTCTGCTTCACTATTCCCTGTTTTGTTCAACCAGTTTATTCCACTAAAATTAAAGTCACCCATGACGTAAATACTGTTAGATCTAAGATGCTCTAGATATTTCATCCCATAGATGCTTTGCTTCCATTCTGTCTAAATTTGGTGGTCTATATATAACTCCTATTATAATATTATTTGCTTTTTCGTATAATTCTATCCAAATAGTTTCTGTGTGTGGCTCAGTTTTGATTCCCTCTTTGAGACTACATTTCAAATTGTCCCTAACATATATGGCTACTCCCCCTCCTCGTCTAATATATCTATCTGTGTGAAATAGTTAAAATCCATTTATTTGATATTCAGCTAATAGTTCTCTATTTTCTACATTCATCCACGTTTCGGTAAGTGCAATAATATCTATTTTTTCTGTGCAGACAAGAGCATTTAATTCGTTAATTTTATTTCTTAGACTTCTACTGTTAGTGTAATATACCCTAAGTGAATTGTTATTTTGAGGCCCTTCTCTTTCCCTGATCATTTTGCCAATTCCTTTCTCCCACAAACATATACCTTTATTATCTCCTTCCTCCAAATCAATTCCCATACCTCTATCTACTAACAGTTTAAACCCAAACAAACACCTCTAACCACTTCTTCCAACGAGTTCGCAACAGCAACAACCCCAGCTCTCGATAGATGCACCCCATCACGAGCATACATTTCATTTCTTCCATAGAAGTGTTCCCAGTTGTCTATGAAAGATATTGCATTTGATTTGCAATATCTTTCCAGCCGGCAATTGACACCAAGTGCCCTTGACATCCATTCATTTCCCACACCCTTTCTTGGAAGAATGCCACATATGATCGGGATTCCTCCCTTGCTCCTAACTAATTCAATGGCTTTCCTGAATCTCTGTATTAGTTCCTCACTCCTAACTCGTCCAACATCATTACCCCCTGCACTAATACAAATAATGGGTTTGTTTCCATTTCCCGTCATAATATCATTCATGTTTCCAACATCAATTCCATCAATTCCAGCTCCCGGATAGCAAACCCTTAATCTGTTCCCCTGTCTCTGGCACAAAACGTTCTGTCTAAATACCTAACCTGGGAATCTCCCACAACCAAAATTCGCTTCGATTCTCACTTTTCCTTTCGAGCAGTTTGAGGGACCTGTGCTTCAATGCTCCTCGTTGCTTTGTCTTTGCCACCTTGTTGAACAACAGGTTCAACACAGCACTCGTCCTCTAATACGTCAAATGCGTTAAAAGTCCTTAGGTGTAGGCTATTAGTTGCCGGTTTTGCCAAGGTCTTCTTAAGACTCCTGTCTTTCACAACTTGCCAAGACGAGGTCTTCTTATTATTGGTCCCGTCAGTCCTTCTTAATGTGGTCCCGTCAACACTGGCCTCCTCCTTCGTTTCCTCCCGAAGTCTCAGCTGTCGTACCTCCTCCCGCAGGGAATCCATCTCTGCTCTCAGAGCTCCAACCAGACTCACCAAATCCTTTACTAATCCTTCCATTATTGCAATAATAATGTTATTAGAATCAGAGCTCCAGCTAACACAACCTCTCACTGTGACTGCACCTGAAAAAAAGGTAAAAAAAAAAAAAAAAAAAAAAAAAAAAAAAAAAAAAAAAAAAAAAAAAAAAAAAAAAAAAAAAAAAAAAAAAAAAAAAAAAAAAAAAAAAAAAGACACCATACTGTCCTATTTGAGGTAGTTTACCCCATAAACATTCCAACGTAACATCGGTTTCTGTTGACGTTTCTACAATACATTCTTTAAAGATTTTTAAAGCACAAACTAGTGTATATATTGTTGATTGGTGAAGCTTTATTATTCTATGTAATAATTTATAGTGCTTAGTATAATTTACTAAGAACAACTACTATTTATCAAAACAAAACTTCAATCCTTCAATAGGATGTAGCTGATCTGTCATATTTTATGAGCATGGACAATAGTAGGTAAATTTTACAACCCATGTGGGACCTGAAAACTACAATTTTCATTATAATTGAACCAATCACGACTATTCTGCTGTCTACAGCGATGTACGGTTACTGTGAGACGTAAATTGGAACGTGAGGAAGAGTTTGGGACTTGAAAAAAATATAACTGGGAATATGCCACATATGTACTAATTCATAAGCAAAATATTGACTATAAGCATTAAGTTATATATGTACTGTCTTGTGCGAGAGCGGGTTGCTCCCAGATCCCTTTCGCAATCCGACTTCACAATCTCAACACCATCCAGCTCGTATCTTGTAACTCTGGCATAAGAACATAAGAACATAGGAACAAAGACAACTGCAGAAGGCCTATTGGCCCATACGAGGCAGCTCCTATTTATAACCATCCAATCCCACTCATATACTTGTCCAACCGGCGCTTGAAACAATCGAGGGACCCCACCTCCAGCACGTTACGCGGTAATTGGTTCCACAAATCAACAACCCTGTTACTGAACCAGTATTTACCCAAGTCTTTCCTAAATCTAAACTTATCCAATTTATACCCATTGTTTCGTGTTCTGTCTTGTGTTGATACTTTTAATACCCTATTAATATCCCCTTTGTTATGTCCATTCACCCACTTGTAAACCTCTATCATGTCACCCCTAACTCTTCGCCTTTCCAGTGAATGCAACTTAAGCTTTGTTAATCTTTCTTCATATGAAAGATTTCTAATTTGGGGAATTAACTTAGTCATCCTACGCTGGACACGTTCAAGTGAATTTATATCCATTCTATAATATGTGAATTTATATCCATTCTATAATAAAACCAATTACCGTGTAACGGGTAGAGATGGGGTCCCTCGATTGTTTCAAGCGCGCGTTTGACATGTATGTGAGTGGGATTGGGTGGTTATAGATAAGAGCTGCCTCGTATGGGCCAATAGGCCTTCTGCAGTTGCCTTTGTTCTTATGTTCTTATGTACCACGCTCTCTTTCTAACTATTACGTTCTTCAGATTATTTGTTATTCATTTCGGGTCATTTGTATTTGATCTATTCAATTTGTAAGGCATACTACTTTTCTGTGGTTTGTGTGTGCCAACCTTCGTGTACGCATATAACCTAATAAACATTTGAGATAAAGAAAATAAATACATTTTCTTTTGTGTACCTGACTCCCCATCCCATCCCAAGTGCGCCTGACCTCTTCCCTGGGCTATATAGGCCTCATGGATAGGCACTTTCTCCACATAGTTCCCCTCCTGTTGTTTACCCCTAAGTCTGCAAGGACGCGTTCGAGTCCCGAGTACAGAGTAAGGAGACCTCACCTGTGTCAGTGTCTAATATTTGTTGTTGTTTTAGATTTAGCTACTCAGAACGAAGTGTCCACGTAGTACGGACTATGGTGAGCTCGTAATTGATTTCGGTTATTTGCGATAACATTGTTTCTGTGATATTTGGGTCTAACTTTAAAATAATATAAGAGGGGATTCCTCCTTTTTCCCTGTGTATTGATCGCCTCTGCTTTAGTGCACTGGTCTTGTTTTATTAACACTATCTTGGAGGCGGATGCAGATGCAGAATGTTCACTAGTGAGTCCCATTCCTTAACGGCTTTTCTAATCATTGTAGTCGAGGTGGAATGTGCATCTAATGCAGCTGCTGTCGTTGGATTAATGTTGAGTTTGAAGAGCAGGGCTTCAGTAGCTTCACATTCCAGTAATTAGTGCCATAGTGGCGCCTCTGCTTCTATTTCACAGATGTGACACTCTTTAACTATTAGGTTCATTACCTCCCAACAGCACTTGTAACCAATTCTGAGTCTGTGTATGGCTACTGCAATGTCTCTGGATATTTTTTTGCCAGGCCAGGCTTGAAAGAGGAGTACCCAGTGGCTTGTTCGTATCATATCGCAGTGGATCTTCCTTCCGCTACTCTGGCTCTGTGGCGACTTTTGATAGTTGAGAATATTTTCTTCTTGATTTGCTCCTTAATCTGTGGAAGAATTGGAAGCATTTGAACCTTATGGAAACTGCCACTGCTCTACCTGTACAACAGGTAGAGCAGTGGCAGTTTTTCATAGATTTCATTACCATCTATGCCAATGTGACTTGGTATCCAATTTAGGATGATTGACAGCCTTAGATTATGGGCTTCTTTTCCTATATATTGAATTTCTGTGAGGAGTTGTATATTATCTCTGTGCTGACTGGATAACAATGCCTGGAGCGAAGATTTAGAGTCTGTATGGATGATGTCATCATGTAAATTATTCTCAATTGTATAGTTTATTGCCTCCTTCAGGGCATATAATTCTGTTTGCAATGTTGAGCACCCACTATTCATGTTCCAGTAAGCTTCATAGTTGGTAGTGTAAACTGCTGCCCCAGCAGAACTTCTTTCTTGATCAACTGATCCGTGAAGATGTGAGTCGTTGTAGGTCTTGAGATGGTTTCCATTTGTTCTATTACTTCCTTGGGCCTCTGCGGGTCACATGCTGATTTTTTAACTGGTAATCTTTCAATGATTATCTTTAGATTCGATTCTTCCTATGGAGGAGGCTGTCGAAAGTGTTGATATTGTCTATCTTCCCGCTTGTTTTTAATGGTCCATTTCAGGGCCATTTTCTCTAAAATCTTGACCAGATTATCCATCCATGAGGTTGTTCTATATTGTAGGTTTTTCTGAAAGGATCTCTGTTTGATGTCTTTGACAGTTATCACTGAGGGATGTAAGAGCAGGGGCAGCATTGTCAAAGCTTGAGCTTCATGAATTGTTCCATGAGCCAGTTGAAGAGGAAGGTTCCTCTTCAACTCCTCCTCAACTCCTCTTCGTGTTCCTCCCTGCGGAGTTCCATTTTCTGGCCTCTTTGAGGTCGATGTTTTTCCTTGGAATTTGACTTTAGCTTCTCGGTTAGGCATTTCCATAAGCAAAGGAAGGAGGCTTCCTTTGGTAAAGGCAAGAGCGTGTCCTTTGATTTCCTTATCCACAAGGCACCAGTGTAGCTGGTGCTACACTGTGGATCACTGGCTAACTCGAAGGCTTTTTCTAGGTCTAGAAAAATAAGGATTCCAGGTTTGTCATTGACTTGATCCAGGAGGGAGGTAAGGCATTCTGTGGTTCCAACACCTTTTCTGTAAACAAACATTTTGGTGTAAATTGGCTTTCCATTCAATTCGATTAAGGGCCATTCTTTCTGCAGTTTTGGCCAGACAGAATGGTCACGGCCCTTGTGGATTTGTTCTATGTTTTACTCTTTTGGGCGTACAATACAGTGCCATATTGTATTCACAAATATTTTTTATTGTATATTCTTGGCATTTTGTTAATTTCAGCATTGAGAAGAAGGAATAGTTGAATTTCCATAAATATAACTTGAACATCTGCCATTTGAATTTAAATTTAATAATATATTTTCTAATTAAAAATTTGATTATGATAATTTCATATTCACCATTCATTATTCAGAACTGAACTCTGAATATTCCTGTGTGATTTTTATTTGTAACTGCTCTCCACCTTCATATGGTACATATGTGATCATGCGTACTCTTGGATTTACTTATACATTAACTACCAGGTGTATTCTACTCTGATTTGATATTTCCGCATTACTGAAAATCATTTCCAAAGTAAAGATTTCATTTTATTATATGTAATGCTGGTAGTTGTCAGGAATGTAATTGTGGGTGTTCATTTTACTCAAACAGTTCAGTTTCAATATGTTTGGAGAGCCGCTGCAGCCACGGCCTTTCAACACCCACTACCGCTGCTACTCTGTCTCCATGTTCCCCGGAGACAAGAAAGCTGTGGAGAAAGGTGGCAGAAGTAAGTGTGAAATTTAGTCAACGTTTATGAAACAAATATCAGTTGGTACTTAGCAAATTGCACCTTAATAAGCATATTTATATTTTATCTGGATATTATAGTTACCAGTACAGTATACTTTTGAAATGTGATATTTTCTGTAGTTCATTCAGTTAATAAATTTATTCATAAAGTAAATTATTAAATTTACGATAAAAGAGGGGGAATAATTCTTTTTTGCACTCGTATTAATTGTTCTCGTATTTATGATTTCACATTATTATACAGTGTTTATGTTTTCAGTTATTATGCCCCCTTCAGCTTTGGCTGTCCTAACACGTCATACTATTGTGTACCCAATGCTATTCAAGCTTACAAACCAACGGGCAAATAGACACACGCATTGTGGAGTACTGGAGTTTGTGGCAGATGAAGGAAAAGCGTATATTCCCTATTGGGTAAGTTGTTTCATAAAGTTATTGTCTATTGTATTAGCTTAAAAGCTATAACTTTCTAAGTACGACCATCATCATGAGTTGATCGTCTTGTGCAATGCAGTCATCAAATGATGATATACACATGAACAAATCCACAAGGACCGTGACGACGATTCGAGGAATCAAATCCACAAGGGCCCTTGTGGATTTGATGCATCACGTTATTGTGATTTCTGTGTGTGACGATATACGGTTTGTGTCAATGTTTGAGCAGTGTTGCCTATATGGTTCCAGTAGCTTACTGGTGTCTCCAAACTGTTATGAGAGATGCCACAACATAATGTTGAGCCAGGCATACTTCAAGTATGCCTGGCTCAACAGTCATAGCCATAGATACAGTCCTGGGCCCTTCTCGTCTTGCATGATTGTAGCACTTGCGGAGGCTTGCATAAAGCTCTTCACTGTACGTTATATATTTATTGAATATCCTTTTGGTTGTTGCACATAGATTCCTTACTTTTGAATATATTTCATATCAACTGTTGCTGCCAACAATATTTCTGTTTTGTACTATTAGTTTTGTAGTGTTCCTCCTTCCTCCTCTCTCCCCTTCCCCCTTTCCCCTCAAAGAAAATCAAACTTTAACATTCCTAGATTAGCAATTATATATACATACCATATTAGGACTAAGATAGCATATATTAGACCTTGGATTATTTGGACAGATTGGGTTAGGTTGTTTGTTTTTCCAGTATTTCAGTGTCATTTGGGCTCATTTAATAATACAAAAGTGACCTTTTGGGGATCCAACAGTCCACTTTTATACATTTTGCCAAAGTTGCTACATGTACAATAATTTTAGGAGGACAGACTGATCATTTTGTCCAAGTTCATGAGCGCAAATTAAAAGCTACAAAAAATAAAACGGCTGAATTTTAACATATATATCAAGCTGGAAGAAAACATGAGTGTAACCTTTACCCTTAAACAGCGCAAAAAAACATTATATGATTGGACATAACATCCGTTCCTGAGATTTGCAAAAAAACTTTCTAATTTTTGGTGCATAATCAACTAGGCCAATACACCAATTTTATCTAAATGATAACCAATGTAACTTAAAAAACCAGAATATAAGAAATATTTTTACAATTTAATATGTAAAACTTTATATTCTAACTTTGATCTCTCAAAGGTCAGGAACAGTTTCATTAGTATTTCCCCATCCATGTCTTTAAAAGCAATTCTAAAATTGAGAAGTGTAGCATAGGCTCCACGTACAATATTCTTTATGTCCTCCTCAGGTGACAGTTTTGTATCTAGAACCGCTCCTAGATCTTTCTTAATTAGAATTGTTTATAGCATTTTCACATTTGTAGGTTGTGTGTGGCCTATTTTCTCTTATTCGACAATCCATGTGGCATTTCACCACATTAAATTCCCTTTGCCAAGTTGTTGCCCCATACACTTATTTTGTCCAGGTCTTCTTTAGAGGGCATGAAAATTGTGTAAGTTTTCTTGTCTTCCCTAGTATCTTAGCATCATGAGCAAAGTTGCTAACATCTCTAAGATCTAAAACCCATCTCTAGATAGGTCTTTGGATAGATATAGATTGTCACCATTTTCAATTCAAACTAGGTTTTCCAAAAAATGCAGCTACTATTTTTTTTATTCTATTTAGAATGTTTACAACTTTAATTTGATGTTGGAATATAGTGACCCCACTACCCTCCACTCATTGGTGAAAACTCCTACTTTCCCTGTGATATTGAAGGTTGGGTCAGAGGGACATCTGCCACAAAAGTTAAATTAGAAAATAAAAACATGATAATGGTGCAAAAGGCTTTGTTATAACATTTGATGATTGTGATACATTTTTGGGGGGAATTGAAAAATTATTCTATTCCATTTATAGTAATGATTTGTATTTTTCTTTGACAGATGATGAGGCATCTTCTTTTGGGTGAAGGCGATCTTGTGCATATTGAATCTCAGTCTTTGCCTGTTGCCACTTTCTCCAAGTTGGAACCTCAGAGTGTGGAATTTCTTGACATAACAAATCCTAAGGCTGTCTTGGAAAATACCATGCGCAATTTTGCATGCTTAACCTTGGACGACGTCATTGCTTTCAACTATAATGACAGAATATACGAGATGCGAGTTCTAGAAGTAAAGCCGGGCAATGCTGTTAGCATCATTGAGTGTGACATGAATGTAGAGTTTGCCCCTCCAATTGGCTATCAGGAGCCAAAAAGAATAGATAGTGCAGCAGCTATGCCTCTAGATGACAAAGAGGAAATGATTCCTAAACCCACAGGATTTTATTCGTTCCAAGGCTCAGGAAACAGAGTGGATGGTAAAAGGAAAAACCTCGAGTTGTCTCAAGAAGAACTGTTAAAGAGGCTTCCAAGGCAGCGAGGAATTCCTGATTATGATTATGAAGTTGGGTCAATAAAATTCTGGAGAAAAGCCACTAAAACAAATGATGTCGAGACTAAAGTTGAGAAACAAAAGGAATTCGAGGCTTTCCAGGGTAAAGGTACTTCCTTACGAGAAGCTAAACTAGAAAATAATATGTAATTTAAAGAATTTAAATAAGTAAAATTTAAATGTAAAGAATAAAGAAACACAATTTAAAGAAAGTCGCTCTTCCTTTTCCTTGCAGCTGTTTTGTGCATCAAGAATGTTAGCTCAATGTGGCTACCTTTAAAAATACCAGTACCAAATAATAAGAATTAAAGTACTATATTGTATATTAAAACTAATTGCACAAATTATATGAAAATCATTTTCAAAATTATGAAGTGCAAACATATTCCTCCTCCTTTCACATTTCTATTTGCCTTACTCTATGAATTTCCAACTTATGTCTGGAAGTGATTAATTTAAAATTTACACCTCCACTACGTGAGTTGTCTGTCGTAACTGACAAATCATTTGTGTTTCACGTGACCATCGCCAACTCTCTTAACATTTACAGTAATATTTAGAAGAACAGATTGCTCACAGACACACAGAGATCACAATTGCGTGATGCATCAAATCCGCAGGGGCCGTGACGAGGACTCGAACCTGCGTCCGAGAGCGTCCCAGACGCTGCCTTAATCGACTGAGCTACAATATGGTCAAAAGGAGTTGAAAAGGATATAATGAAGTAAGGGCGAAGAGGGAGAACGGCCTATTGACATAGCTCGAGTGCATGGGGGTAGTTGTGTAAAACCCTGGTATGTGCCTCGGAGAGGCTGCAGGATCCAGTAACTTCAGTAGAACTTCGGTTTCAACTTCTTTTTACCATGTCGTAGCTCAGTCGATTAAGGCTCGATTAGCTTATTACCAATATAGAAAAATAAATACCTAAACGTAAAGAAAACTTCGTTTGAAATTATTTAATTATAGTTAGGCACAGTTGAATGAGCAAATAATTAGCATTTTGAGGATATATGTAACAGAATCTTGCCATAAAAATAATCAATGATATTAGAACATATACAGTATAAACAAAAAAAATTTATCTTAATTTTTAAAATAATCATGGGTTATAATAATATGAAATACATGGGTTATATATTGGGAGATACGTAATAATTCTTACCACACTTTAACGCTTTGGGACGTTATACATCATGTAGCAGCTTGAGGTCTCCGTCGCTCATCTCGTACACCTGTGCAAATACACCATATTATACATTTTTGTCTACTGGACAATGCTGCCAAAGCAAAAGAATGAATTGCAATGCTGGTACTGTACTCATGCTCAAATGGATTAATTGGACTGTCTCCCCTTGTTTCATCCTAAATTACGTTCAATCTGACACAGGCAGTCACTTTAAACAATAATATTCTTTACAAAAATTACTTGTGCATCTGATGTTGCCCGTATATTGCAATGAAGAAAAAAAGCTTCCAGTCCAACTAGCATTTTAAGAAAATGATATCTGCTCTAGTGGGAGTTTACACCCTATTGGGGTATAAACTATGAGTTTATAATTAAAGTTGTATAAACTATGAGTTGGTAATTAGACGGACCCCCAGAGCGGGTCCATGTATTTACCCCAAGCTATCCATAGTCACCAAGTGCTACCCCGGCCTTCTAGCATTACACAAGTAATGAAGATATATGACATATTTACCCCCTACCTTACCTTGAGGTTACCTTACCTTATTCATCCACTGCAACCTTGAGGTGCTTCCGGGGCTTCCGGGGCTTAGCGTCCCCGCGGCCCGGTCGTCGACCAGGCCTCCTGGTTGCCGGACTGATCAACCAGGCTGTTGGACGCGGCTGCTCGCAGCCTGACGTATGAGTCACAGCCTGGTTGATCAGGTATCCTTTGGAGGTGCTTATTCAGTTCTCTCTTGAACACTGTGAGGGGTCGGCCAGTTATGTCCCTTATGTGTAGTGGAAGAGTGTTGAACAGTCTCGGACCTCTGATGTTGATAGAGTTCTCTCTCTGTTTTTCAATGGGGGTATTCTGCACATCCTGCCATCTCTTCTGGTCTCATGTGATGTTGTTTCTGTGTGCAGGTTTGGGACCAGCCCCTCTAATATTTTCCACGTGTAAATTATTATGTACCTCTCCCGCCTGCGCTCAGGGGAGTACAGTTTTAGGCTCTTTAGTCGGTCCCAATAGTTTAGATGTTTTACTGAGTGGATTCTAGCAGTAAAGGATCTCTGCACGCTCTCCAGGTCAGCAATTTCTCCAGCTTTGAAAGGTGCTGTCATTGTGCAGCAGTACTCCACTCTAGAGAGCACAAGCGTTTTGAAAAGTATCATCATCGGTATAGCATCTCTAGTGTGAAAAGTTCTTGTTATCCAACCTGTCATTTTTCTTGCAGTTGTGACGGCTACTTTATTGTGTTCTTTAAAGGTAAGGTCTTCCGACATGAGTACACCCAGATCATTTACATTGCCTTTTCGTTCATGTTATGATTTGCCTGAGTTTTGTACGTGGTTTCCGTTTTTATATTTTCATTTTTTCCATAGCGCATGAGCTGGAACTTATCTTCGTTAAACACCATATTATTTTCTGTAGCCCATAGAAAGACCTGATCTACATCTGACTGGAGGTTCGCCGTGTCCTCTATGTTGCCTACTCTCATGAAGATCCTAGTGTCATCTGCAAAGGATGATACAGTGCTATAGGTTGTGTTCTTGTCTATGTCCGATATGAGGATGAGAAAAATTACTGGAGTAAGGTACTCAGTCCCTGGGGGACTGAGCTCTTCACGGTTGATGGGCTGGATTTTATTTTGTTGACTATTACACATTGGGTTCTGTTGGTCAGGAAATTGTAGATCCATCTGCCTATTTTTCCGGTAATTCCTTTTGAACGCATTTTATGTGCATTAACACCATGGTCACATTTATCAAAAGCTTTTGCGAAATCTGTGTAAATTACATCAGCGTTTTGTTTGTCTTCCATAGTATCTGATGCCATATCATAGTGGTCCAGCAACTGCGATAATCGTTTTTTACCATTTTGGAATTTTTTTTACACATAATTCAATATTTTTGTTCTCCCTTTCTATTTATGCTACGATGCTGAGACATGGACCAGATGAAACCCTTTTTATATACAACTCTTCAAAAAAGTTTGACTGAAATCGAACCAGTTTTAATTTTTTGCATATATGAATCTATTGGCCATATTATAGGCCAATCTGACCTGGGTCCATCACTGTCAACTTGGACTTGATCACCTGGTTGTAATTGAACGTTATTATATGGGCCTGCAGCTCCATAATCATACTCTCTCAGAGCAGTGAGATATTCACGAGTCTACACGTCATTCCACTTTCCTATCATTCTCGAAAGATGTTTGTAACTTTCCACTAAGGGGCCAATAGATTCAAATATGCAAAAATTAAAACTGGTTCGATTTCAGTCAAACTTTTGTGAAGAGTTGTATATAAAAAGGGCTTCATCTGGTCCAAGTCTCAGCATCGTAGCAAATAGGAATGGAGAAAAAAGATATTGAATTATGTGTAAAAAAAATCCAAAATGGTAAAAAACGATTTTCAAACACAAGTGTCAACTGAAATCATGTCTATGACTCTCAGCTATCAAAATAGCATATAATAAAAAAAATATTATAATTAGTTTTAGTAAAAAAAATTAAGTTAATTTTTTTTTCAATTTTTTTTTATTGGACGATTTGCATGAAACTTATACACCTGACTGCACGTAAGCCTATCTGTAAGGCTGCCAGTTTTGGAGAAAATTTGTTGATGTCAACCTCAGCCACAGATGGAGGCACTTTATATTTTAATGATATATTTTTCAAGTAACATAAACGGCTTCAAACTCTTTCATTTTTATTCAATTTACATGAAACTTACACCTTATATGTGATGTTTATGTCTCTAAAGTCTGAGGTTGTTTTGTTTCCCTAAGTTCATTTATTGATTTTATAATAGCAATATACATGACATATTTGCATAATTGTTTTTTTGGTGGGGAGGCGGAACTTTGACTATTTGTATTAAGAAAACTTAAGATGTTTTGGAAACTCCCAAACAACAGATCTTTTATTATATGCTTGTGTGTCAGAAAGGTGTCATAGAATGATTATATCTGAAAAGGTGAAAGGTTTGAACTCACTTGAAAATGTGTAATATTCGCTGAAAAAAATTTAATATCCCTTTCTATTTAGGCTGCAGTACTGAAACTTGCAACAGTTGCAGCCCTTTTCATATACAACTAGTCCAAAAATATAGGTTGACATGGAACAACTTTTAAAAAATTATTCTAATGCCTACTATAGGTAAAACTGTTGATGTTCATCCTGATCGCCAAGGTGTATTAAGAATAGTTAGGGTTCAATGTCGAGGCACTACCACCTTAAAAACTTTAGAAAAAATAGTATCACTAGAATTAGCTGAACATGAATGTTCTACAGAGGTAACTACACCTTAAGTTTCAGAGGACAGTGATAATGTCCAACAGAGCACGCGATCATCTAGAGTCGCTGCTCTAGATGTAAACTGAACTGTAACTAGATGTTTAACTGAACTAGATGTAAACTGAAACTTAAACAGTACTTTGATTCTGCCTAAGTGCTGACAATTCATCATTTGAGTTTGAGGTGATCATTAAGATTCAGAGATGGGTTAGTGTTTAGTAACTCAACAGTTGCAAGTCATAGTAACCCAAGACAGTGACCTCACTGTGGATTCAAAGTCTCCTTGATCTTGAATGACACAATGATATAATATTTATATTCTTACTGTATAACAATGTAGATTACAACTTATACAATACTTTCATTCTGCCTAAACTGCAGACCATAGCCATCTGTTCTTGAGAATATTCTCTGAGTCTGCAGAATCATTCAGTGACCAAGTAATTCAACCATTACATGTCATCGCGACACTAGTCATTGACTCTGCTGTAGACTTTAGAGAGTTCTTAATTTTAGATGACTAAATAATTTATATTTTTCAACTTTTAATTCATGTCCCCCTAAATGACTTAGAGTCACATCTGTTCTACAGATTCGGGATAGCCGTTATGTGCGTACTAACATACTAACCTTCTAATCCCATGAAAGTAACTTCTGGGTAGAGAGACAGGTACGTCAGTACTAAGACCTGAACTGCGACCCGGGATCTTCCCCCTCCCCCTTCCTGGAGTTATGTTGGAAATATCCAACACTTATTCATAATTTTTAGTACTTCAATAAATCATTCTTGTACTAACAACAGTAATTTACTAATATTACCAATCTGTAAACTAACAATATTAATTCTTCTCTACTGCGTAAAAACTGCGCCAAATCTTTCCTACTTCATGACAATGTTGTGTCAGACAACTTAGCAGAGGGAAAGATAACATCTACATTTCAGAATATTATTTTCTATTCTTCCTTTATATCAGTATTCTTTCCTAAGAATTATTAACTGATACTTTGTCAACCAGTGATCAAATAATTTAGCGTTATTAGAGAGAGAGAGGATTAAGCCACCCAAAAGGTGGCTTGGGCATGAATAGCCCATAAGTGGTGGCCCTTTTGAGCCATTTCCAGTATCAATAGATGATACTGGAGATCTGTGGAGGTGCGACTGCACCCTGCGTGACGGGAGATGTCTCCCGTGAGCGTTATTAGCTGAAGATCACTATATAACAGTACTGCTACGGACTCGTCACCCTTGACAGGTGGCAGAGTGGCAGTTCCAGTGCCATCTACGAGTCCGCACCCAAACTCCCCGGGAATCGTACGTAATATGGACAATACCATTTGGTGGTGGCTATCTAAAACTTGCCAATGGCTAAAGATTCCTGCCTTGGTCAGCCAGCGGGGTCGTCACCTCACCTCTGGTGAGGTGACGCATCAAGACCAGCGCCACCTAGTGTGTGCTACAGAGCACAATGTCAACTCCCCAGTGGGTTAGTGGTATTTACTAGTTCACCAGTATCAGCAAGGTCATTGATGACGGTTTTGTGTCCACAGAGGTGACGTCTGGAGACAGCGGTACTGGAGAGAGCAGTTCATCTTGGGCAGTCCAGTCTCCCTACATGGTCCTGGAAACGACCAAGTAAGCCGCCGCCGATGAAGCAGTGTGGTAGCTGCAAGTGCTTAAGTGTTGAAAAGGATCGGTGTACCTTTGGGACTGGCTTAGGGGAGAGACTGTCGACAGGGAGGTGACTGTTGAGTAGTGCTGCTAGCTGGTCGTTTGAGACTGCTGCCAGGGGATCGCTACCCCTGTATTGTGACCCAGCTCAGCGTGTGGCTGAGGTACTCTGCCAGCGAGTAGCTGGAGAGCGGTCGTGGGGGTACAGGCACCTCATGACACTGTCAGTGGGCTGGCCCACTGACAGGTGATCTCGCCGGTGTTCTTCCCAGAAAGGTTGGATACGCTACTGGACAGTGAAGAAATACAGGGGATTGATGAACTCTGCACGTGAGCACGTTTGATATCCCTGAGCGAAAGAATTGTACATATGTGTAGTAATAGCCTATCTGTTCTTTATTTATTATTTATGACAGTGTATATATATTTATATTTAACGGTGGTGGAAAGATAGTTAATACATTGACAAAAGGAACAGTGTTTTGTTCATCCCCCTTTTTTTTTCTATGCACTACATAGCCACTTTCTTGAAAGCGTACTACCGACTTGGGGTCGGATACTCTCATTTTGATTCTACCATCCAAAGAACCCGGTTGCGACCCATAGTGGTTGTAACAAGTACCCACTCTTATCACAGAGCTGCATGGAGTAATGAATTTCTCCTTTCGCTTTTGGTCTCTATGAACTTCGTTTCATATTAATTACTATATGACGAGAATGCAATTAATATTAGTTCCTTCATAATAAACCCTAGCTTTAATATCTCGCGTGGTTGAATAAATATTAGGAGAAGAATTCTCCGTATCAATTCTCCGTGCTATTGCACATGCTCAGGCGAGACTGGAGAGGGAGGAGAGCGATGGTGCAATATTGCTGGCAACAGTGTCTAGGAGCTCACAATATTCACCTGCCCATATTTGCTTCATCCTTGCAGCAGCAGAAGTCAAGGTTCTGGAGTGACTCCGACAACCAACAAACACTCGTCTCGGCGAGCATAATTCGTCCTACAATTTTTTGTTTAATTGTGATCACAAAGCGTAGGTTGCTCGTCGTCAAGACGCATGGACATCAAATAACAAAACGTTAGTCCCATGCTAGATCATGTACCCACTTTTCATTCAGAAATAGTTGTATATCAACCTTGGTATAGGCATCTCTTACATATTTACTGTGTTTTCAGCTTGTGCCATAGCGACAAGAGGAGAGATAATCTTCCCCTGCATGTGTGTTCCAGGACAGCATGTTACGACAACCATGTTGATGTGACTAACTTAACGCTTACCTATTTCTACTATGCAGCTAAGCCGCTGTGTTATTACTTAGTAGCAATTTCTAGCATTTAGTTAATTCGTGATCTTCAGTTTAAGATCACATATATTTACTAACCATTATATTTGCCATATAATCATTAGATTTTCTTGGTATCTTGATGGCTTACATTTGATGTGACATAATAGTTTCTTTGTGCTGTTTCAACCCCCCAAAGAGTGTGTGCGAGTCTGTTTAATAACTTAATTATAATATACAGTTCATTTAATGTTTTCACATTATATTATTATTTCTTAAGAAATCCATAGGCACTGATTCTTGGATTTATTTCAACATATTTATTCATTTTAATTTCGTATTTTTTTTTAAAAAGAAAGGTTGGTCCTTCAGTTATTGAATTTAATTATTATTATTAATATTCTGAGCCATACTTTCCCACAGTATTCTCATGCTGGAGTATACTAATGCTGGTGTATATTCATGCTGGTGTATACTCATGAATGTGTATAATCATGAATGTGTATACTCATGAAGGTGTATAATAATGAAGGAATACTCATATTCTCATGCTGGTCTATACTCATGCAGATGTATATTCATGCTGAGGTATACTCATGCTGGTGTATACTCATACTGATGTATACTCATGATGGTGTATACTCATGCTGGTGTATATACATGTTGGTGTATACTCATGAATGTGTATACTCATGAATGTGTATGCTCATGAAGGTGTATACTCATGCTGGCGGATACTCGTGCTAGTGTATACTCATACTGATGTATACTCATGCTGGTGTATACTCATGCTGGTGTATACTCATGCTGGTGTATACTCATACTGATGTATACTCATGTTGGTGTATACTTATGAATGAGTATACTCATAAATGTGTATACTCAAGGTATATACTAAGGAAGGTGTATACACATGATTGTGAATACTCATGAATCTGTATACTCATGAAGGTGTACTCATCCTGGTGTATATCCATGCTGATGTATATCCATGCTGATGTATATTCATGCTGGTGTATATTCATGCTGGTGTATACTCATGATGGTGTATACTCATGCTGGTGTATATTCATGCTGGTGTATACTCATGATGGTGTATACTCATGATGGTGTATACTCATGATGGTGTATACTCATACTGAGGTATACACATGTTGGTGCATACTCATACTGAGGTATATACATGCTGGTGTATACGCATGAATGTGTATACTCATGGATGTGTATACACATGAATGTGTATACTCATGCTGGTGTATACTCATGCTGGTTTATACTCATGCTGGTGTTTACTCATACTGATGTATACTCATGCTCGTGTATACTCATGCTGGTGTATACTCATGCTGGTGTATACTCATGCTGGTGTATACTCATACTGATGTATACTCATGCTCGTGTATACTCATGCTCGTGTATACTCATGCTGGTGTATACTCATGCTGGTGTATTCTAATGCTAGTGTACACTCATGCTGGTGTATACTCATGCTGAGGTATACTCATGTTGTATACACATGTGGTTCAGCAACGCACATGCGTTGCTGAACCACAGCAACGCGTGGCCGGGACCTGCTAGTATATATATATAAATGGAAATGTACGTTTGTTCAAATTCGCTAATCTCCGAATGTTCTTCATGGATTGCCTTGAAATTTCACACAACGTTCCATTCGCATCCAAGCAGGTTTATATATACATATTATATAGATGTCACGTCTGTCTCGGGAAAAAAACTATCTTTTTTGAAAAACTGTGCTTTTCATGTGAGGAAAATCTTCGAAACCTCTCTACCGATTGCTTTGAAATTTTTACACAACGTTGCATTCGAATAGGCGAGTGTTTTTATATACCTCCTATATACATGGCTCACCTGTGACCGGAAAAAACATAGTTTTTTGAAAAACACCGCCATTTGTAAGACGTAAGAGCAACACATGCTGTAATCTCCGAAAGTTCTTCACCGATTGCTTTGAAATTTTGACACAACGTTCCATTCGAATACATGCGTGTTTTTATCTATCTACTATTTAGATGCCACACCTGTTATAGGTAAAAACATGCCTTATTTGGAAAAAAGCGCCATCTGTTGTATGTAAGAGCAACATGCACGCTATACAAAATGTTACGATTCCATTTCAATGTTTCTGATTGCATTGATAAATTGAATTTTCATAGATTTTGATTTAATTTCATTTTGATTTAATTATTTTGTGTGACAATGCAATGGAATTCAGCTGTGTTTTTTACAATACAGTATATTTTGTGGGCATAGTTTATTTGTTTCTTATTTTTTCATTTGTTTTTTTAACAGTTCTTCTCATTTTCAGTGCAATTGGTGGTGAAATTGAGCTGTGTCGTTTTATCTGCGTTTGAATTGAAATATTTCGTTAATATTTTTTGTTTTTGTTTTGGAAACAAGAAAAGGGTCAACACGTTTGTTTCACAGCTGCAAATATGCAACAAAGAGCTATGAATCCACCGGCTACAACGTTGACTGCTTTCTTTACGTTATGTCAAAATGACGCGTTTGCTGCACACTGATGTATTTGTATTTGCTGAAAACACTGCTGTATTCGGAAGTGCATACGTATTACACATGGAATGCCAGTAGAAAATCATTTGAACGACGCAAACGAGGAGGAAGAGTCGACGAACAACCTGGCATATGCAAATAAACTTCGATATGCAAACTGTACACCGTGCATCCTAATCAGGATGAATGCTTCTTTCATCGCATGCTGTTGGTAAATGTGCTCGGTTGAACGTCTTTCCAGCCATTGAGATTTATCCACGGAGTTACACATGCCACTTCCCGTAGTGCATGTCAAGCTCTGCTTTTATTGCAGAACGACCGACATTGGGATGTATGCATTAATATGCATCCAACACGTCACATACAAATCAAATTCGTGCATTGATTGCAATCATATTGACCACCGGCTCTCCATCTCCAGCAGAGTTTTGGGAGAAATATAAATTGCACATGGTCGAAGATATTATCCGTCGAATACGCAAGGAAAATTCAAATACGAACATGGATTTCACAGCAAAAATCTACAACGAAGCGTCGATAATGATTGAAGATTTGTGCTTACAAATCGCGAATAAAGTTCTCAATCAATTGGAAATGCCATCACCGAATCGGTCTGCTGCTGCTTCGTTCGATGTAGAATTGCGTCGTGAACAAAATTACAACACGGGTGATCTGTTGTCGTATGTGCAATCAAATATTCCTAATCTAACACTTGAGCGAAAAAGGCATTTACAATCAAATAATTCAAACTGTCAATAACGGGCTTGGATAAATCATCTTCTTAGATGCGCCAGGAGGAACTAGTAAAACCTTCCTAATTAGATTGATTCAAGCAGCAATTCGATTCCAATATGGCATAGCGTTAGCCCTTGCATCGTCCGGAATAGCTGCGACATTGCTACCAGGTGGAAGCACAGGTCATTTGGCTTTGAAATTGCCATTGAACATGCAATTCATTGAAACTTCCACGTGCAACATTTGCAAACCATCCAGCATGGGAAAAGTATTACAGAAATGCAAACTTATTGTTTGGGATGAATGCACAATGGCCCACAAAAAATTGCTCGAGGCTCTTGATCGATCATTGCAAGATTTGCTTGGAAACATCAGACCATTTGGGAACGCATTAATATTTCTTGCAGGAGATTTCAGGCAAACATTACCTGTAATTCCTCGACCGAGACCAGCGGACGAAATAAATGTTTGCCTGAAATACTCTTTGTGGCTCCACGTAAAGACATTAAAATTAACTTAAAATATACGTGTCCAGCAGCAAAACGATTCATCAGCTGAGATATTATCACATCAATTTCTGGAAATTGTGAACGCAAACGTGCCAGTTGTTCTTACCTCATTTTGGATTTCATTGCCTCATAACTTTTGCAATTTAGTGACATCAAAAAAAGAATTAGTTGGAAAAGTATTCCCCATTATTCAAACCAATTATAAGAATCATGATTGACTGAGTGAACGAGCTATTCATGGGGCCAAGATCAAAGACGTCTGCGAAGTTAACAATATTATTCAGTCTAACATTCAAAGAGAGGCAGTCATATACAAGTCCGTAGACACTGTTGAGGTAAAAGATAAAGCAGTTAATTATCCAACGGAATTTTTTAATTGACTCGATCTGTCAGGAATACCACCGCGCATACTGCAACTAAAAATCGGCGTGCCAATTATCATGTTGCGAAATATCAATAAGCCAAAGATTTGCAACGGTACGAGGCGTGCAGTAAAAAAATTAATCAGCAACGTCGCAGCAGCAACAATATTAACAGGACCTTTCAAAGGTGAAGATGTCCTCATTCCTCGCATTCCAATGATTCCAATGGATATGCCATTTCAGTTTAAGAGATTGTAATTTCCAATTCGATTAGCTTTTGCAATCACCATCTACAAATCTCAGGGCCAATCTTTAGAATTGTGCGGTTTAGATCTAGACACAGATTGCCTTTCACATGAACAATTAAATGTTGTGTGTTCTAGAGCCGGCAATCAGACAATCTCTATATCTTCACAGACAGTGGAACAAGAAAACATTGTATACCCACAAGAATTGTAAAATTAAACATATTAGAAATATGCACTTTCTCTTTCTTTCTTTTCCATTTAACCAGACTGAGCAACAGCAACGCGTGGCGGGTACAGCTAGTGCGTGTGTATATATATATATATATATATATATATATATATATATATATATATATATATATATATATATATATATATATATTATTAAATATGACCGAAAAAGTAAGATTAATAATTCTAACACGAATTTTCTCAATCTTTCGTACATTTCTTTTCACTGTTGGAGGTAATTCAAACATCAATTCTCCAAAATTCATTTTTATTCTAGTCTGACGCGACACGAGCGCGTTTCGTAAAACTTATTACATTTTCAAAGACTTTTAGTTTACAAATACACAACTGAATAGAACTTACACATCTCCGATTTTGTTTATATCTACATTTGAGTGAGGTGGATGGGGTGAGGTGGCATTAATAGGGTATAAATTTCATCAACACAAGACAGAACAAGAGGTGGCATTAATAGGGTATTAATTTCATCAACACAAGACAGAACACGAAACAATGGGCAATTGCGTGGCGTTTCACTTTCCTTCTAATGATGTCTTCCACGAAACCATTGGAGAAGCCGTTGTTGACTAGGATCTGCCTTACCCTACAGAGTTCTTCGTCGACTTGCTTCCATTCTGAGCTGTGGCTGAGAGCACGGTCGACATATGCGTTAACAACACTCCTCTTGTACCTGTCTGGGCAGTCGCTGTTGGCATTTAGGCACATTCCTATGTTCGTTTCCTTAGTGTAGACTGCAGTGTGGAAGCCTCCGCTCTTTTCCATGACTGTTACATCTAGAAAGGGCAGCTTCCCATCTTTTTCCATCTCGTAAGTGAAACGCAGCACGGAACTCTGCTCAAATGCCTCCTTCAGCTCCTGCAGATGTCTGACATCAGGTACCTGTGAAAAAATGTCGTCAACATACCTGCAGTATATGGCCGTTTGCGAGGCACTACACATTAAGAAGTCAACAGCCAATTAATGCACAACTATATTCTACCCACCTCAAGACTCCGCTCCAATATAGAAGCATCAAGAAATATGGACCAATAGGCTTTCTACAATCACTTCCATTTCAATACCCATTGTTTCGTGTTCTGTCTTGTGTTGATGAAATTAATACCCTATTAATGCCACCTCTTGTTCTGTCTTGTGTTGATGAAATTAATACCCTATTAATGCCACCTCACCCCATCCACCTCACTCAAATGTAGATATAAACAAAATCGGAGATGTGTAAGTTCTATTCAGTTGTGTATTTGTAAACTAAAAGTCTTTGAAAATGTAATAAGTTTTACGAAAAGCTCTCGTGTCGCGTCAGACTAGAAATAAAAATGAATTTTGGAGAATTGATTTTTGAATTACCTCCAACAGTGAAAAGAAATGTACGAAAGATTGAGAAAATTCGTGTTAGAATTATTAATCTTACTTTTTCGGTCAAATTTAATAATATATGTCTACAGGAAAGACTGTTACCAAAATATACTAATATATATATATATATATATATATATATATATATATATATATATATATATATATATATATATATATATATATATATATATATATAATATATATATATATATATATATATATATATATATATATATATATATATATATATATATATATATATATATATATAATGGGAAATGAATTAATCCGTTCCTGACTACCCCAAAAACCCCACATCAAACTAAATTTTTATACCTAATTGATCTAAATAAACCTACAAATCTATGTTCAAGCTAGTACTTACCTTGCTGTTGAATGCTGTAGGCGTATGAAAGATGGTGAGGAGAGGGGAGGAGGAGAGGAGTTACTGTTTGGAAGGGGAGTCCCCTTCCATTATCACATCAGGCAGTGAGGACTTCACTGGTGAGCACACTCTGGCACATTTTGCCTGCATACCACTAGGACTTGTTTGTCTTACTAAGAATCTGTCTGAAGACACTTGTTTTTCCTTACATTTTAACACTTGTCTGTAGTAAGACATCACATTTTCATTTAAAAGGTCAATGCAACGGCCTGCTACAGCTTTATCTGGGTGAGTTTTTTCAACAGAACTTTGCAGTTCTTCCCATACTTCACACATTTTCTTAATCAAAAAGGGACATCCTCTACTGCCTCTACTCACAGCTATTTTCTTAGGTTGAACCTTGTCAATGGCTTTCTTGAGACCCATGGTGAGATATATAATAACAACTTTTATGCTCAAATGGCCAAAAAAAAACACATACAACTGTAAATCCTTGTGAAGAATTCAGGAGGGATAGTCACTGGGCGGGAGACAATGGTAAACTGAGGGGCGGAGGGGCGACGATCGTCGTACCACCACGCGCTAGGTCGGCCTGAACGCGTATCAACAAACTTGCGTTCCGAGGTAACCCTCGCCTTCCGAGACACATTTTCCGAGGAAATCCGGCTCGTATTCCGAAAAACTCGCATACAGGGACACTCGTGTTCCAAGGTACCACTTTATATATATGTATACATATGCACATATGTATGCATATGTGTATATGTACACATACGTGTATGTGTATACATACGTGTACATGTATACATACGTGTATATGTATACATACGTGTATATGTATACATACATGTATATGTATACATACGTGTATATGTATACATATGTGTATATGTATACATACGTGTATATGTATACATATGTGTATATGTATACATACATGTATATGTATGTATACGTGTATATGTATGTATACGTGTATATGTATGTATACGTGTATATGTATGTATACGTGTATATGTGTGTATATGTATGTATACATATATATGTGTGTATGTATACGTATATATGTGTATGTATACATATATATGTGTGCATGTATATGTATATATGTGTGTATGTATACGTATATGTGGAATATCTGGGGCTTGACTCAATTATTCAATTATTTACTTTAATAACGAAGGACCACTCACTTTTGAGAAAAGAGGGAAACTAATACAAGTGATCATTAGAATAACACTAGAGAACCAGTGTCTATGGATAATTATTAAAAAGGATAATCACTTGAAATAATGAATGGACTGTATGATTAATTAACTAAAGTCAAAGCCTCAAACACCTACATTGGGGGGTATTACTAGAACTTCATATACGTCTAGGAACTAGTGTGGTTCGTCACCAGTTTATTGCTGAGTAAATAATATTATGATCTAAAATGCTGTAGATTCAAATATGTAAACTCAAATTGTAAATATTAATGATTATTAAATTACGGAGCAACCGTCTAAGCAAACACATGAATTTCCAATCATCGTAATTGGTAATAATATTTAATATAATGATCCTACAAATTTGTATAATAATCAAATTGGAGGAATTAAAATTGTACAAAGAGTCTTAGCTTTAAGACGATTTCTATGACATCATTTTGTGATTCGTCCTCGTGATCTCAGGATCTCCACATAGAAGGAATTAGAGGTGAATAGCACGAATGAAGAAAACGACTCGGTGACTCCTCACATACGAGTTGAAAGTTAAAGAATATTAAGTAGCATTGGAATAGGCTACTTTTAATCTCAATATTCATGAAAATAGAAGAAATGCCGATGCGGTACTAACGTTGGATATGGGGTCGTCTCACTATGTAACGACAGACTACTCACAAATATACAATCTTAAATGATGCATCAAGAAAGAAATTATACTTAACGTGAGTGTAGGTACTTCTGAAGTCTGCCGATATCGCGTCTGCCAGTCCCAAACGTTCACGGCGTTGCACGCGTATTTGTGGGTTTTGGCTCTAATTATAGACGCGTTATTAGTTGGCCGAGCACTATGGAGCACGTGGAAGAATAATTATTCACTATTAGTTGGGTATCAGTGTAATTCTTGCTGATAACTCCCAATCGCCACGTGTCTCGCCACTCTTGACGACAGGACCCTTCTCTCTCGTACGCTGTCCAGGCACGCTCGCTCTACAATGGCGTCGCCGCCTCCCTCAACCCGGGTTTCGCATTCACCACAGAAATTAATAATCACGAATAATTCCTTTTCGCGCGATTATGGATGAAATACTTTAATGAGGACTGGGTTGCAATTATAGGGTTTTAAATATTATCGCATTCTCGTTTTATGGTGTTAAACGAGAAATGGAGAAGATTTTAGTTTTTTCCATGGCATTCGCGCGTGACAGAAAAACTATTACTTGATAACAATTGTAACTAATAACTCTCGATTTAAGATTATTGGGAGTTATGTTATCCGTAAGTAATTATCACACGGAATTCTGATGATTTTAGAGAACCACATTTAATTCTCTAACACATTGGTAATAAATGTGTTTAACTAGACATTATCTGACGCAATGTTGCTGCTCTATTTCGTGAGAATTCTAGGATTAATACGCAGATGCAATGGTTAGTTTATGTTGACACTACTGTTGGGAAATTTAGTGACTACTGTAGTTAGTATATAATAATAATGATTTATTATAATACAATAGTAGTTTATTAGTGTTGGAAATTTCCAACAGTATATATATGTATATGTATACAAATATATGTGTATATGTATACGAATATATGTGTATATGTATTCGTATATACGTGTATATATATATACGTATATATGTGTATATTTATATATTTATATATATTTATATATACATGTACATATATTTATATATAAATGTATTAATATAAATACATATATATATATATATATATATATATATATATATATATATATATATATATATATATATATATATATATATATATATATATATATATATATATATATATATATATATATATATATATTATTAAATATGACCGAAAAAGTAAGATTAATAATTCTAACACGAATTTTCTCAATCTTTCGTACATTACGCTTCACTGTTGGAGGTAAATCAAAAATCAATTCTCCAAAATTCATTTTTATTTCTAGTCTGACGCGACACGGGCGCGTTTCGTAAAACTTATTACATTTTCAAAGACTTTAGTTCACAAATACACAACTGAATAGAACTTACGTATCTCCGATTTTATATCTACATTTGAGTGAGGTGGAAGGGGTGATGTGGCATTAACACAAGACAGAACAAAATGTGGTATTAATAGGGTATTAATTTCATCAACACAAGACAGAACAAGGGTATTAATAGGGTATTAATTTCATCAACACAAGACAGAACACGAAACAATGGATATTGAATAGAAGTGTTTGTAGAAAGCCTATTTGTCATATTTAATAATATATGTCTACAGGAAATACTGCTACCAAAATATACTAATATATATATATATATATATATATATATATATATATATATATATATATATATATATATATATATATATATATATATATATATATATATATATATATATATATTCATTGAATATGACCGCATATTCTGTATTTATTATTTTCTGGTTTAGGGCTTCTATCCCTCTAACTATTTTCTTAGCATCAGGGCTTAATTGGAATAGGAGTTCTCCAAAACTCATTTTCGTACTTTTAAGGTGAAGAAAAGAAGTGATTTACTATAGAGTGTATTACACTTATTTGTATAATTTGCACGACGTTTCGAACGTCCATGGTTCATTCTCAAGTGAACAGATCTTACAATACTAGTTGATTTTATACCCGCATTAGGTCAGGTGATAATACAATGAAGGTGAAAAACATGGGGGGATACATAAGGGATAAACATAGGGGCTGCAGAAGGCTTATTGGCCCATACGAGGCATCTCCTATCTAAACACAAAGATTAATCCAATGTAATTGGCCTGTTATGTTGGACATTGTCTTCTGTGTTGGCATCGATATGTTCTTGTCTTGTCCTTACTCTCATGGTGGGTAGAGTAAATAGTTCCGTGATTTGGGTGTTCATGGTAGGTCGCTCTATTCTTATGTGAATTGCCTCAAGAATTTGTAATCTTCTTGAATCTTGGGTTTTGTCTATTATGCAAGTATTCTTGTTCAACATTTCTCTTGTTAGAGTAATGTCATGGGCTTGTCTCATGTGATTCCTAGGGGCACCAGATTGAAGATGGCATGTCAAACGCCTCGTCAGCTTGGTCGACGTCATACCTATGTACTTACATTGAAGGTTACATCCTTCGTGGGGGCAAGTGTACATGTATACAACGCTTGACTGCTGTAGAGGACGGACGGAGCCGACGGAGAACCCTCTACAGCAGTCAAGTGTTGTATACATGTACACTTGCCCCCACGAAGGATGTAACCTTCAATGTAAGTACATAGGTATGACGTCGACCAAGCTGACGAGGCGTTTGACATGCCATCTTCAATCTGGTGCCCCTAGGAATCACATGAGACAAGCCCATGACATTACTCTAACAAGAGAAATGTTGAACAAGAATACTTGAATAATAGACAAAACCCAAGATTCAAGAAGATTACAAATTCTTGAGGCAATTCCCTTCACAGTGCCCTGGAACACCTTGTCCACCACCCTTCACAGTGTCCTGGGACACCTTGTCCACCACCCTTCACAGTGTGTTGGGACACCTTGTCCACCATCCTTCACAGTGCCCTGGAACACCTTGTCCACCATCCTTCACAGTGTCCTGGGACATCTTGTCCACCACCCTTCACAGTGTCCTGGGACACCTTGTCCACCACCCGTCACAGTGTCCTGGGACACCTTGTCCACCACCCTTCACAGTGTCTTGGGACACCTTGTCCACCACCCGTCACAGTGTCCTGGGACACCTTGTCCACCACCCTTCACAGTGTGTTGGGACACCTTGTCCACCACCCTTCACAGTGTCCTGGGACACCTTGTCCACCACCCGTCACAGTGTGTTGGGACACCTTGTCCACCACCCTTCATAGTGTCCTGGGACACCTTGTCCACCAACCGTCACAGTGTCCTGGGACACCTTGTCCACCACCCTTCACAGTGTCTTGGGACACCTTGTCCACCACCCTTCACAGTGTCCTGGGACACTTTGTCCACCACCCGTCACAGTGTCCTGGGACACCTTGTCCACCACCCGTCACAGTGTCCTGGGACACCTTGTCCACCACCCTTCACAGTGTGTTGGGACACCTTGTCCACCACCCTTCACAGTGTCCTGGGACACCTTGTCCACCACCCGTCACAGCGTCCTGGGACACCTTGTCCACCACCCTTCACAGTGTCTTGGGACACCTTGTCCACCACCCTTCACAGTGTCCTGGGACACCTTGTCCACCACCCGTCACAGTGTCCTGGGACACCTTGTCCACCACCCTTCACAGTGTCCTTGGACACCTTGTCCACCATCCTTCACAGTGCCCTGGAACACCTTGTCCACCATCCTTCACAGTGTCCTGGGACATCTTGTCCACCACCCTTCACAGTGTCCTGGGACACATTGTCCACCACCCGTCACAGTGTCCTGGGACACCTTGTCCACCACCCGTCACAGTGTGTTGGGACACCTTGTCCACCACCCTTCACAGTGTCCTGGGACACCTTGTCCACCACCCGTCACAGTGTCCTGGGACACCTTGTCCGCCATCCTTCACAGTGCCCTGGAACACCTTGTCCACCATCCTTCACAGTGTCCTGGGACATCTTGTCCACCACCCTTCACAGTGTCCTGGGATATCTTGTCCACCACCCTTCACAGTGTCCTGGGACACCTTGTCCACCACCCGTCACAGTGTCCTGGGACACCTTGTCCACCACCCTTCACAGTGTGTTGGGACACCTTGTCCACCACCCTTCACAGTGTCCAGGGACACCTTGTCCACCACCCTTCACAGTGCCCTGGAACACCTTGTCCACCACCCTTCACAGTGTCCTGGGACATTGTCCACCACCCTTCACAGTGTGTTGGGACACCTTGTCCACCATCCTTCACAGTGCCCTGGAACACCTTGTCCACCATCCTTCACAGTGTCCTGGGACACCTTGTCCACCACCCTTCACAGTGCCCTGGAACACCTTGTCCACCACCCTTCACAGTGTCCTGGGACACCTTGTCCACCACCCTTCACAGTGTCCTGGGACATCTTGTCCACCACCCGTCACAGTGTCCTGGGACACCT
The DNA here is from genome assembly GCF_040958095.1 of Procambarus clarkii. Classification (NCBI taxonomy): domain Eukaryota; kingdom Metazoa; phylum Arthropoda; class Malacostraca; order Decapoda; family Cambaridae; genus Procambarus; species Procambarus clarkii. Next base: position 34,628,645 of record NC_091178.1, on the reverse strand, counting down.
TGTCCACCACCCTTCACAGTGTCCTGGGACACCTTGTCCACCACCCGTCACAGTGTCCTGGGACACCTTGTCCACCACCCTTCACAGTGTGTTGGGACACCTTGTCCACCACCCTTCACAGTGTCCAGGGACACCTTGTCCACCACCCTTCACAGTGCCCTGGAACACCTTGTCCACCACCCTTCACAGTGTCCTGGGACACCTTGTCCACCACCCTTCACAGTGTGTTGGGACACCTTGTCCACCATCCTTCACAGTGCCCTGGAACACCTTGTCCACCATCCTTCACAGTGTCCTGGGAAATCTTGTCCACCACCCTTCACACTGTCCTGGGACACCTTGTCCACCACCCGTCACAGTGTCCTGGGACACCTTGTCCACCACCCTTCACAGTGTCTTGGGACACCTTGTCCACCACCCGTCACAGTGTCCTGGGACACCTTGTCCACCACCCTTCACAGTGTGTTGGGACACCTTGTCCACCACCCTTCACAGTGTCCTGGGACACCTTGTCCACCACCCGTCACAGTGTGTTGGGACACCTTGTCCACCTCCCTTCACAGTGTCCTGGGACACCTTGTCCACCACCCTTCACAGTGTGTTGGGACACCTTGTCCACCACCCTTCACAGTGTCCTGGGACACCTTGTCCACCACCCGTCACAGTGTCCTGGGACACCTTGTCCACCACCCTTCACAGTGTCCTTGGACACCTTGTCCACCATCCTTCACAGTGCCCTGGAACACCTTGTCCACCATCCTTCACAGTGTCCTGGGACATCTTGTCCACCACCCTTCACAGTGTCCTGGGACACATTGTCCACCACCCGTCACAGTGTCCTGGGACACCTTGTCCACCATCCATCACAGTGTGTTGGGACACCTTGTCCACCACCCTTCACAGTGTCCTGGGACACCTTGTCCACCACCCGTCACAGTGTCCTGGGACACCTTGTCCACCACCCTTCACAGTGTCCTGGGACACCTTGTTCACCACCCTTCACAGTGTCCTGGGACACCTTGTCCACCACCCTTCACAGTGCCCTGGAACACCTTGTCCACCACCCTTCACAGTGTCTTGGGACACCTTGTCCACCACCCGTCACAGTGTCCTGGGACACCTTGTCCACCACCCTTCACAGTGTGTTGGGACACCTTGTCCACCACCCTTCACAGTGTGTTGGGACACCTTGTCCACCACCCTTCACAGTGTCCTGGGACACCTTGTCCACCACCCGTCACAGTGTGTTGGGACACCTTGTCCACCACCCTTCACAGTGTCCTGGGACACCTTGTCCACCACCCGTCACAGTGTCCTGGGACACCTTGTCCACCACCCTTCACAGTGTGTTGGGACACCTTGTCCACCACCCTTCACAGTGTCCTGTGACACCTTGTCCACCACCCGTCACAGTGTCCTGGGACACCTTGTCCATCACCCTTCACAGTGTCTTGGGACACCTTGTCCACCACCCTTCACAGTGTCCTGGGACACCTTGTCCACCACCCGTCACAGTGTCCTGGGACACCTTGTCCACCACCCGTCACAGTGTCCTGGGACACCTTGTCCACCACCCTTCACAGTGTGTTGGGACACCTTGTCCACCACCCTTCACAGTGTCCTGGGACACCTTGTCCACCACCCGTCACAGTGTCCTGGGACACCTTGTCCACCACCCTTCACAGTGTGTTGGGACACCTTGTCCACCACCCTTCACAGTGTCCTGGGACACCTTGTCCACCACCCGTCAGTGTCCTGGGACACCTTGTCCACCACCCTTCACAGTGTGTTGGGACACCTTGTCCACCACCCTTCACAGTGTCTTGGGACACCTTGTCCACCACCCTTCACAGTGTCTTGGGACACCTTGTTCACCACCCTTCACAGTGTCCTGGGACACCTTGTTCACCACCCTTCACAGTGTCTTGGGACACCTTGTTCACCACCCTTCACAGTGTCTTGGGACACCTTGCTCACCACCCTTCACAGTGTCTTGGGACACCATGTCCACCACCCTTCACAGTGCCTTGGGACACCTTGTTTACCACCCTTCACAGTGTCTTGGGACACCTTGTCCACCACCCTTCACAGTGTCTTGGGACACCTTGTTCACCACCCTTCACAGTGTCCTGGGACACCTTGTTCACCACCCTTCACAGTGTCTTGGGACACCTTGTCCACCACCCTTCACAGTGTCCTGGGACACCTTGTTCACCACCCTTCACAGTGTCCTGGGACACCTTGTTCACCACCCTTCACAGTGTCTTGGGACACCTTGTTCACCACCCTTCACAGTGTCTTGGGATACAGATGGAAGCTTGACCCGTGTTTAAGTTCTTCAGTGACCTAAACTTTATATGCTTCCCACGGTAGAATTGTTCCACTAAGGAAAACTTTATATATACGTTATTTGTATGTCAACATTTGTGCTTTATGTATGTATGAACGAAGGTATGAATGCATATATGTAAGTATATATAAATATATATATATATATATATATATATATATATATATATATATATATATATATATATATATATATATATATATATATATATATATATATATATATATATATATATATATATATATATATATATATTAGTATATTTTGGTAGCAGTCTTTCCTGTAGACATATATTATTAAATATGACCGAAAAAGTAAGATTAATAATTCTAACACGAATTTTCTCGATCTTTCGTACATTTCTTTTCACTGTTGGTGGTAATTCAAAAATCAATTCTCCAAAATTCATTTTTATTTCTATTCTGATGCGACACTTGAGCGCGTTTCGTAAAACTTATTACATTTTCAAAGACTTTAGTTTACACATACACAACTGAATAGAACTTACACATCTCCGATTTGTTTATATCTACATTTGAGTGAGGTGGATGGGGTGAGGTGGTATTTAATAGGGTATTAAATTCATCAACACAAGACAGAACACGAAACAATGGGTATTGAATGGAAGTGATTGTAGAAAGCCTATTGGTCCATATTTCTTGATGCTTCTATATTGAAGCGGAGTCTTGAGGTGGGTAGAATATAGTTGTGCATTAATTGGCTGTTGATTGCTGGTGTTAACTTTTTAATGTGTAGTGCCTCGCAAACGTCAAGCCGCCTGCTATCGCTGTATCTATCGATGATTTCTGTGTTGTTTACTAGGATTTCTCTGGCGATGGTTTGGTTGTGAGAAGAGATTATATGTTCCTTAATGGAACATATAATCTGTTGCTTATGCATCGTTAAACGCCTAGAAAGAGATGTTGTTGTCTTGCCTATATACTGGGTTTTTTGGAGCTTACAGTCCCCAAGAGGGCATTTGAAGGCATAGACGACGTTGGTCTCTTTTAAAGCGTTCTGCTTTGTGTCTGGAGAGTTTCTCATGAGTAGGTTAGCCGTTTTTCTGGTTTTATAGTAAATCGTCAGTTGTATCCTCTGATTTTTGTCTGTAGGGATAACGTTTCTATTAACAATAGCTTTCAGGACCCTTTCCTCCGTTTTATGAGCTGTGGAAAAGAAGTTCCTGTAAAATAGTCTAATAAGGGGTATAGGTGTTGTGTTAGTTGTCTCTTCAGAGGTTGCATGGCGTTTCATCTTCCTTCTTATGATGTCTTCAACGAAACCATTGGAGAAGCCGTTGTTGACTAGGACCTGCATTACCCTACAGAGATCTTCATCGACTTGCTTCCATCCTGAGCTGTGGCTGAGAGCACGATCGATATAAGCGTTAACAACACTCCTCTTGTACCTGTCTGGGTAGTCACTGTTGGCATTTAGGCTCATTCCTATGTTTGTTTCCTTAGTGTAGACTGCAGTGTGGAAACCTCCGCTCCTTTCCATGACTGATACATCTAGAAAGGGCAGCTTCCCATCCTTTTCCATCTCGTAGGTGAAACGCAGCACGGAACTCTGCTCAAATGCCTCCTTCAGCTCCTGCAGATGTCTGACATCAGGTACCTGTGTAAAAATGTCGTCAACATACCTGCAGTATATGGCCGGTTTCAAGTTCATGTCGACTAAGACTTTTTGCTCGATGGTACCCATGTAGAAGTTTGCAAACAGGACACCTAGGGGAGAACCCATGGCGACCCCATCTACTTGCTTATACATGTTCCCATCCGGGCTCAAGAAGGGTGCCTCTTTAGTACAAGCTTGGAGTAGTTTCCTTAGAATATTTTCTGGTATGTCAAGAGGAGTACAGGCTGGATCACGATACACTCTGTCGGCTATCATCCCGATTGTCTCGTCCACAGGTACGTTGGTGAACAGTGATTCTACGACCAACGAGGCTCTTATCCCTGTGGCCCGTGTGCCCCGCAGTAAGTCAACAAATTCCTTTGGAGACTTCAGGCTGAAGGCGCAAGGGACATAAGGAGTCAGCAGGCCGTTGAGTCGCTTCGCCAGTCTGTACGTGGGTGTGGGTATCTGGCTAATGATTGGCCGAAGTGGGTTTCCAGGCTTATGTGTCTTGACATTTCCATACGCATATCCAGGATTATATTCTCCTAGGGAATATAAACCCCTATATATTCCCCTATATAAATATAAGGGAATATATTAACCTAGGGTATATAAACCCCTATATATAATCCCTTATATAAATATAGGGGAATATAAACCTGTCTTATCACCTGACCCAGTGCGGGAATAAAATTAACCAAACCTGTAAAACCTTTTCACTTGAGAATGAACCATGGAGGTTCCAAACGTTGTGCAAATTGTATAAATAAGTGTAATACATTCAATAGTAATTCACTTCTTTTCTTCACCTTAAAATTACGAAAATGAGTTTTGGAGAACTCCAATTTCAGCTAAGCCCTGATGCTAAGAAAATAGTTAGAGGGATAGAAGCACTAAACCAGAAAATAGTATATACAGAATATGAGGTCATATTCAATGAGACATGTTTGAAAGAAAACATGTTGCCAGTATACACCAATATATATTTATATATATGTATCTATATAAATAAATATATATAAATATATATATATATATATATATATATATATATATATATATATATATATATATATATATATATATATAGATATATATATATAGATATATATATATATATATATATATATATATATATATATATATATATATATATATATATATATATATATATATATATATATATATATATATATATATATATATATATGCAATTGACGATCACATAACACTGATCATTTTATGCGGAAAATCCACCGAGAAATATGAAATGATGTGAACGTTTCGGCTTGTTAAAGCCTGTTACGGCCCTCTGGGGTCACAACTGGGTTCTTTCTCTGATGTTAGTAGAGTTTGGGTGTCCGGCCCCAAGTTAGTAGTGGCTTTCAAGGGGTGTGTTCCGTAACGCAAGTAAATTAAAGGGGAAGGGATAAAACTGCTCAGAAATAAATATATATTCACCAATACCAATAAATAAATATATAAACAGTCACACGCTGTTACTATAATTACACTTATTTACAATCACTTGTCTTCCTCCGAAGACACAGGATGCTCTGCTTAACGGTGCTCAAGACGAGTAGCCCTGGTTCTCTTCTTGTGGCCTCTAGACGAATCCTTAGATTCTCTTAGCGAGTCTACCCTGGCCACAGGCCAGCCAAAACATAATCCCACTGGGTGCACCGTCGTGGAGGCCGTCAACCACAAATCCAGCCTTTAGCTGGCAGGTTCCAATCAGCAACGCTGCGTAGGCCACTCCACGACCGATACTAGGGTTGCGAGCCCTAGACAGGAGCCTTGTGTGAATTCACAGATAACTCTCCTCACCACAAAACCCCAGTAGTTAGTCTTCTCCAGCAGTCAGTCCCGGGTACGACAAATCCTCAACTGCCACGTCACAGGCAGGCTAACACAACAGTGTTCATCCGGGGGGTGACTCACAGCTTCTACAGCAAATGCTTGGAGGTTCTACGGCTGCCTTGGGTAGACTGATCCAACGTTCATTACAGCAGTCCCAGGTCGACTCTGTAATCAGACACGTCATCAGTACTAGTTACACTCTAGGGCACCTCACTTACAGGCTTAGACACAAAAACTGATGGTAGCCGAAGCTATTTAGCCCATCAGCACGCCGGCACTCTGATGGTAATCTTGGGCATAGCATTTCATCAAATCACCTCATTCTTTGGGGCACACATGAGGAACACAAATGCGAACAAGCCTGAATGGTCCCCAGGACAATATGAAACTGAAAACTCACACCCCAGAGGTGACTCGAACCCACACTTCCAGGAGCAACGCAACTGATATGTACAGGACGCCTTAATCCACTTGACCATCACGACCGGACAAAAACTGATGGTAGCCGGAGCTATTTAGCCCATCAGCCCGCCGGCAGTCTGATGGTAATCTTGGGCATAGCATTTTATCAAATCACCTCATTCTTTGGGGCACACGTGAGACACACACACACACACACACACGCATATATATATATATATATATATATATATATATATATATATATATATATATATATAAATATATATATATATATATATATATATATATATATATATATATATATATATATATATATATTATTAAATATGACCGAAAAATGAAATCAAAGACAACAAAACCGAAGATTTATGAATATAAATCCATTATATTATAAAGATTTATGAATATACAGATATATATAAATCTTTATATTCATATAAAGATTTATGAATATAAATCCATTATATTATATAATGTTCTGTCTTGTGTTATGCCACATCACCCTTCCCACCTCACTCAAATGTAGATATAATATCAGAGAGACGTAAGTTCTAATCAGTTGTGTATTTGTGAAGTCTTTGAAAATGTAATAAGTTTTACGAAACGCGCCCGTGTCGCGTCAGACTAGAAATAAAAATGAATTTTGGAGAAGTGATTTTTGATTTACCTCCAACAGTGAAGCGTAATGTACGAAAGATTGAGAAAATTCGTGTTAGAATTATTAATCTTACTTTTTCGGTCATATTTAATAATATATGTCTACAGGAAAGACTGCTACCAAAATATACTAATATTAAAGTGCACGACCCAGCAGCAAGGAATCAAGCCTTCACGATAAAATATCGCCAGGATCTGATTCGTGATCAGATATACAAGGCAGAGAATGAAATCAAAGACAACAAAACGCAACTACTTCATGCTACAAACGAGTGGAGAAATAGCAACATCGACCATAGTATCCGTACCCGCATTGAACAACACCTCGACATCCTCACAGACCAACATCACCTCAGCACTGAAACAAGGATTATCAAGAAACTAACAACATTATATGGAGGACCTATGGCAATTCCACGACCAAGAGATGGCTTCCTGAACCTTGCAGGAATTAACCTCACTGAGGACCAAGTCACTCTCCTAAATCTGGGCATAAACTGTCATGTTATGTCCAGACCGAGTGAAATGGCCCGGAAAGTAGAGTTGGAAATTCTGTTGGACGACATATTCGACCTCGAGACACAAAAGAAGGTCACTACCAAAGATACCTTACAAGCAGAACTTATTGCAGAAGGAGGAAAGAATCGAGGCAACTACAGAAGCACCATACTGTCCCCCGAGCTTAAAGCGGCAGCTAAAAGCCTTCGTGAGAACAAGGAGATAGTTGTCAGGAGAGGTGACAAGTCGCCAATATATGTCATTCTTAAAAAAGACGAATATCTGGCGAAAATGAACATCATACTCTCTGACCAAACTAAGTTCCAAAGGGTAACGAAGGACACTACAGCCGAATTAAAAGCAAAGGTCAACAAACTGATCGAAACTGTGAACGCCAAGAAATCCGGACTCCACCTGCCAAAGATCATTGGGGAATATAAACCTGGATATGCGTATGGAAATGTCAAGACGCACAAGCCTGGAAACCCACTTCGGCCAATCATTAGCCAGATACCCACACCCACGTACAGACTGGCGAAGCGACTCAACGGCCTGCTGACTCCTTATGTTCCTTGCGCCTTCAGCCTGAAGTCTCCAAAGGAATTTGTGGACTTACTGCGGGGCACACGGGCCACAGGGATAAGAGCCTCGTTGGACGTAGAATCGCTGTTTACCAACGTACCTGTGGACGAGACAATCGGAATGATAGCCGACAGAGTGTATCGTGATCCAGCCTGTACTCCTCTTGACATGCCAGAAAGTATTCTGAGGAAACTACTCCAAGCTTGTACTAAAGAGGCACCCTTCTTGAGCCCGGATGGGCACATGTATAAGCAAGTAGATGGGGTCGCCATGGGTTCTCCCCTAGGTGTCCTGTTTGCAAACTTCTACATGGGTACCATCGAGCAAAAAGTCTTAGTCGACATGAACTTGAAACCGGCCATATACTGCAGGTATGTTGACGACATTTTTACACAGGTACCTGATGTCAGACATCTGCAGGAGCTGAAGGAGGCATTTGAGCAGAGTTCCGTGCTGCGTTTCACTTACGAGACGGAAAAGGATGGGAAGGTGCCTTTTCTAGATGTAACAGTCATGGAAAAGGGCGGAGGTTTCCACACTGCAGTCTACACTAAAGAAACAAACATAGGAATGTGCCTAAATGCCAACAGCGACTGCCCCGACAGGTACAAGAGGAGTGTTGTTAACGCATACGTCGACCGTGCTCTCAGCCACAGCTCAGAATGGAAGCAAGTCGACGAAGAACTCTGTAGGGTAAGGCAGGTCCTAGTCAATAACGGCTTCTCCAATGGTTTCATCGAAGACATCATAAGAAGGAAAGTGAAAAGCCATGCAACCTCTGAAGAGACAACTAACACAACACCTATACCCCCTATTAGACTATTTTACAGGAACTTCTTTTCCACAGCTCATAAAACGGAGGAAAGGGTCCTGAAAGATATTGTTAATAGAAACGTTATCCCTACAGACAAAAATCAGAGGATACAACTGACGATTTACTATAAAACCAGAAAAACGGCCAGCCTACTCATGAGAAACTCTCCAGACACAAAACAGAACGCTTTAAAAGAGACTAACGTCGTCTATGCCTTCAAATGCCCACTTGGGGACTGTAAGCTCCAAAAAACCCAGTATATAGGCAAGACAACAACATCTCTTTCTAGGCGTTTAACGATGCATAAGCAACAGGGCTCCATTAAGGAACATATAATCTCTTCCCATAACCAAACCATCGCCAGAGAAATCCTAGTAAACAACACAGAAATCATCGATAGATACAGCGATAGCAGGCGGCTTGACGTTTGCGAGGCACTACACATCAAGAAGTCAACACCAGCAATCAACAGCCAATTATTGCACAACTATATTCTACCCACCTCAAGACTCCGCTCCAATATAGAAGCATCAAGAAATATGGACCAATAGGCTTTCTACAAACACTTCTATTCAATACCCATTGTTTCTGTTCTGTCTTGTGTTGATACTTTTAATACCCTATTAATATCCCCTCCTGTTCTGTCTTGTGTTATGCCACATCACCCTTCCCACCTCACTCAAATGTAGATATAATATCAGAGAGACGTAAGTTCTAATCAGTTGTGTATTTGTGAAGTCTTTGAAAATGTAATAAGTTTTACGAAACGCGCCCGTGTCGCGTCAGACTAGAAATAAAAATGAATTTTGGAGAAGTGATTTTTGATTTACCTCCAACAGTGAAGCGTAATGTACGAAAGATTGAGAAAATTCGTGTTAGAATTATTAATCTTACTTTTTTCGGTCATATTTAATAATATATGTCTACAGGAAAGACTGCTACCAAAATATACTAATATATATATATATATATATATATATATATATATATATATATATATATGAATATATATATATATATAAATTTATATATATATATATATATATATATATATATATATATATATATATATATAAATATATATATATATATATAAATTTATATATATATATATATATATATATATATATATATATATATATATATATATATATATATATATATAAATAAATAAATATATATAAATTCTCTGACCGCTTAATCCTCTTTGACCATTCTAAGCTAAGCTATACCTGTTTTTGGTTATTTACACCTGACCAACCCTAGGGATGGGTTGGTCAGGTGTCGGCCTATATATCCTCTCTCTTCTCCTTAGTCAGTCTGGTGTTGACAAAGGCTTTAACAAGCCGAAACGTTCACCTCATTTCATATTTCTCTGCGGATTTTCCGCATAAAATGATCAGTGTTTTGTGATCGTCAATTGCATATAAATATATATATATATATATGGCACAACTCTCCTAAACACGAGAGTTAAGTATACAACTTTAGAACACTTTCCCACCAGGAGACTCGAACCCTAGCCAGCACAGAAGCCTTCCAGCAACTGGCATAACAGGTACGCCTTAACCCGCTCCACCACCTGCTCAGACCCTTAAAAGAGATGGTAATTTCGGAGTATTTAAATACAGCAAAGATCACCACATCCCAAGAGCACTAGAGCAAGTGAGGGGTCATTTAGACGTTAATTTCATCAAGTCCCTGTTAATATGGGAAGACACAGTGTCTATGCTTAAAAACTGAAAACTAGGGAAAACTAGGGCTAGGGTTCGAGTCTCCTGGTGGGAAAGTGTTCTAAAGTTGTATATATAAATATATATATATATATATATATATATATATATATATATATATATATATATATATATATATATATATATATATATATATATATATATATATATATATATATATATATATATATATATATATATATATATATATGTTGTTAAGTGGCTCAAATAGCCTCGGCTATCACTTCCTTTTGACGGCCGTGATGGTCAAGCGGATTAAGGCGCCCTGTAGTTACCAGTTGCGTTGCTTCTGGGAGTATGGGTTCGAGTCACTTCTGGGGTGTGAGTTTTCATTCGCATATAGTCCTGGGGACCATTCAGGCTTGTTCGCATTTGTGTTCCTCACGTGTGCCCCAAAGAATGAGGTGATTTGGTGAAATGCTATGCCCAAGATTACCATCCGAGTTGCCGTCGGGGAAGTGGCTCAAATAGCCTCGGCTATCACTTCCTTTTGACGGCCGTGATGGTCAAGCGGATTAAGGCGCCCTGTAGTTACCAGTTGCGTTGCTTCTGGGAGTATGGGTTCGAGTCACTTCTGGGGTGTGAGTTTTCATTCGCATATAGTCCTGGGGACCATTCAGGCTTGTTCGCATATATGTTGTTAAATATGACCGAAAAAGTAAGATTAATAATTCTAACACGAATCATCTCGATATTTCTTATGTTTCTTATTATTGTCGATGGTAACTGAAAAATCAATTCTCCAAAATTCATTTTTATTTCTTGTCTGACGCGATGCTTGAACGCGTTTCGTAATATCGTATTACATTTCCAAAGACTTTAGTTTACACACACACAACTTGTAACCTGAAAACACTTAACAGAGTTTTACTAATTCTAACACTAAACATCTTATCTTACGTACTCGCATTTGAGTGAGGTGATATGTTGAAACAGTTTTGGATGAGGTGAACAAATTTTTGACCAACACAAGACAGAACACAGTTCAAGTGGTATAAATTGGATAAGTGAAAGGAACGAATGGAAGTAACTGCAAAGGGCCTATTGGCCTATACTTCCTCTTGATGCTTCTATATTGCTACGGAGTCTTGATGTGGGTAGAATATAGTAATGCATTAATTAGCTGTTGATTGCTGGTGTTGACGTTTTGATGTGTAGTGCCTTGCAGATGTCAAGCCGCCTGTTATCGCTGTATCTATCGATGATTTCCGTGTTGTTTGTCAAGACTTCTCTGGTGATGGTCTGGTTGTGGGAAGAGATTATATGTTCCTTAATGGAGCCCTGTTGCTTATGTATTGTTAATCGCCTGGAAAGAGATGTTGTCTTGCCTATATACTGAGTTCTTTGGGGTTAACAGTCCCCAAGTGGACATTTGAAGGCATAGACGACGTTGGTCTCTTTTAAGGCATTCTGCTTTGTGTCTGGAGAGTTTTTCATGAGTAGGTTGGTCGTTTTCTTGGTTTTATAGTAAATGGTCAATTATATCTTCTGATTTTTGTCTGTAGGGATAACGTTCCTATTAACAATATCTTTCAGGACCCTTTCCTCCGTTTTATGAGCTGTGGAAAAGAAGTTCCTGTAAAATAGTCTAATAGGGGGTACAGGTGTTGTGTTAGTTGTCTCTTCAAGTCAAAAATTTAACTGTCTGGATATAGTGACACTTAAATTTAACTGTCTGGATATAGTGACACTTAAATTTAACTGTCTGGATATAGTGACACTTAAATTTAACTGTCTGGATATAGTGACACTTAAATTTAACTGTCTGGATATAGTGACACTTCAATTTAACTGTCTGGATATAGTGACACTTAAATTTAACTGTCTGGATATAGTGACACTTAAATTTAACTGTCTGGATATAGTGACACTTAAATTTAACTGTCTGGATATAGTGACACTTAAATTTAACTGTCTGGATATAGTGACACTAAGGTCCGTAATTTAACTATCTGAATATAGTGACAGAAACCTCCTTAACTTTCTGGATATAGTGACAGTCAAGTCTTAAACTCTTTGACCATTGAAATACCTTCATAACTATTTACCTGGTGGAGTCGTCTCCTGAACTTCAGGATACTTGCAGATCGAGAATGTCTTGCCCACTTCTTGAGAAACGATCTCGCTGGCTCTTGAGTCCGACGGTCTCTGCCAGTGTGTAGTGAGACACAGTGAGATTACCTATGTGTTGTGAGGATGAATAATGAGGGTATTTATTACGTTGGAATAATTACGACTGAGAGGGACAGAAAGTAACAGAGAGAGAGAGAGAGAGAGAGAGAGAGAGAGAGAGAGAGAGAGAGAGAGAGAGAGAGAGAGAGAGAGAGAGAGAGAGAGAGAGAGAGAGAGAGAGAGAGAGAGAGAGAGAGAGAGAGAGAGAGAGAGAGAGAGAGAGAGAGAGAGAGAGAGAGAGAGAGAGAGAGAGAGAGAGAGAGAGAGAGAGAGAGAGAGAGAGAGAGAGAGAGAGAGAGAGATCCCCCAGATCATAGTATCAGTGTACACCAGATCAACAGAGTGCAGAGCATGGGGGACAGCGAGGCAGATCACTACGTAGTGAATAATGACATGAATTATACTGATGAAACAGGGAGACTGAGGGAGAGGTGTGAGGGTAAAGGGGCCATGAGAGTGTGAGGGTATGGAAGCTAGAGGAGAGTGAGGGAAGATGTGAGGGATAAAGTCTCAGAAGGAGGCGTTTGACAAGGGTTAAGAAGCATGGAGAACAGTTAGAGGAAGAGAGACACGTTCACATATGATAAAGAGAACACTGGTGAGTTTTAGATCGGAGCACAAGATTAGATGAGAGCTCTGAAGGAGGGATCAGGGTGAGGGTAGGGATGGAAGGAGTTCACATGTGACAGCAAAAGATGTGATGGGGTAACTAGGGGGGGATGTGTTCCTCTAGGATCACGGGTTAAGAATCAAGGACTGTGGCTGAGAGAAAGATGTAACGAGAGACAGAGTGAGAAGACAAAAGTTATGGGAGACACTGAAGTAATTTTAGAGCTCGTGGGTGAAGAGGACGCGTGATTCTTGGAAAAGGACTTGAGGAGAACGGGAAGAGAATTAGGCAGAGAAAGTTGACGACTCCAGAGGAGAGAAAAAGGATTCAAGAATAAAGGGTAGTTACAAAGACAGAAAGTAAAAGGGAATCAAAGAGGAAGGCAAGAGAATAATTTGAGATTGAGAATGAATATAAAAGAATGAATATAAAAGACTATATTATAAAAAAAACGGCCAATCTACTCATGAAAAACTCCCCAGACACAATGCAGAACGCTTTCAAGGAGACCAACGTCGTCTCTGCCTTTAAATGCCCACTTGGGGACTGTAAGTCCGAAGAACTCAATATATATGCAAGACAACAACATCTCTTTCCAGGCGACTAACAATGCATTAGCAACAGGGCGCCATCAAGGAACATATAATCTCTTCTCACAACCAGACCATTACCAGAGAAATCTTAACAAACAACACATCGATAGGTACAGCGATAGCAGGCGGCTCGACATCAGCGAGGAACTACACATCAAAAAGTCATCACCAGCAACCAACAGCTAATTAATGCACAACTATATTCTACCCACTTCAATGCATCGTATGAGCCAATAGGCCCTCTGCAGTTACTTCCATTCTCATGTACCTACCTCACCCAATACCTACCTCACCCAAACCAATAAAAAGCGAGGGTTATGTCAAATGTTTCATGCACAGTGCATCGAGTGTATCATAAATGTTGTTCATAATTGTAGTGTTAAGTGTAAAGAAGTCTTTGAGAATGTAAGAAGCCCTTTCGAAACGATTCTAAGCGTCACACCATTAATAAAAAAATGAATTTTGGAGAACTGATATTTTCATAACCACCGACAGTGAAGAAAAACATAAGAAGCGAAAATGTCCATAGAGCTGGCAAGCAGGGGATGGAAGAACGGGGCGAGGCTGCAGAAATCTTGAGCAAGGATCCGGGGATGAGGTGAAGAGGGGAGATGAAAGATCGGTGGCCCAACCACCGCGGATTTGAACTTGATCAGATGGAAGTAGAATTGAGTAGGGTGTCATTTGCAGTCCACACAGAGGCCGGGAACGCAAGCAGCGGGCAGTGGAGGTTTGATGTCAAATGTTGATGTTAAGTCAGTTCGTTAGTAGTCTTCTTCCTTGTTGATTTCACCAAACTTTGATCGTTGGTCTTCTTTTTGGGCTTGTCGGTCTTGGTGGTCACGTTTCGTGTTGATGCTTGGAGGTGATCTTTCCGTGGAGGTGATATAAGACATAAGAAACATAAGAAATATTGAAAAAATTCGTGTTAGAATTATTAATCTTACTTTTTCGGTCATATTCAACAAAATATATATTTTATGTACAAAGTATATCCGAAGCATGTATGCATACTTAAGTCGTAAGCATATACGAGATATTATTATACATAAACCGTTTTTCGACGTTTCTTT
The DNA here is from genome assembly GCF_040958095.1 of Procambarus clarkii. Classification (NCBI taxonomy): domain Eukaryota; kingdom Metazoa; phylum Arthropoda; class Malacostraca; order Decapoda; family Cambaridae; genus Procambarus; species Procambarus clarkii. The sequence goes on along the minus strand of NC_091178.1, from coordinate 34,613,639 downwards.
ATCACGCAAGTATTAATTTCTTAATTCCTTCCCTTCCTCCAAGCTTTATCATCTACAACTCTGTTCACAAGACCTCCAACAATAACTCTTCCCTTTCCTCCAGATCCACCAAACAACACACTCTTCTTAACCCAGATAAAAGTTAAAGGAAAGTGCAACATAAATTGTTGCACTTTCAAATTGTCTACGTTATACGAGCACTCATCTACCTTTCAGACAACATCCTCCTGCTGTAGTTTACTTGCACTCCACTTGTATCCACTCCAAGCATCACCTCCTCATCCTCGACTCCTACTCTCCCATAATTCATCTACATTTCACTCAATGAGTCTCGTTATTCACTCAACAATTTCCTCTTCATTATTCACATACTGTCTATCCTCCCTAACTCATGCACCAAATCTCTCCGACCTTTTCGTCAAGCTACATAGCTGCCCCTCTCACACACTTCACATTCTCTATTTCAACTTTCCTCCACAATTCCTCACAATTCACAGCTCTTTCTCATTCATGTCTTCCCCACTCGACATTCTCCCAACAATACATCCCGCTCCCTCAGTTTCCCACACAGTAATCCCCATGAAGCTCAACTCCACACCAAACTACCCATCTTCAGTTCTCCTCAACATAAAACAACAATCTCCAGACTTCATCTTTTTACAACACACATTTTCAAGCCTTTTTGTGTGATAACGCTTTCTCATCTTGACGAAGACCCCGAACCCACTCAGTGCTCCTCTCTGTGTGGTGATAGTGGTGGTGATAGTGTGGTGCCCTCATGGTGGTGATAGTGTTTAGGCAACACTTAGTTGCCGTACTCACCTAGTTGTGCTTGCGGGGGTTGAGCTCTGGCTCTTTGGTCCCGCCTCTCAACTGTCAATCAAATGATGTACAGATTCCCGAGCCTACTGGGCTCTATCATATCTACATTTGAAACTGTGTATGGAGTCAGCCTCCACCACGTCACTGCTTAATGCATTCCATTTGTCTACTACTCTGACACTGAAAAAATCTTTCTAACGACTCTGTGGCTCATATGGGTACTCAGCTTCCACCTGTGTCCCCTTGTGCGTGTGCCACCAGTGTTAAATAAGTCATCCTTGTCTACCCTGTCAATTACCCCTGAGGTTTTTGTATGTAGTGATCATGTCGCCCCGGGCTCTTCTGTCTTCCAGCAACGTTAGCTCCAGTTCCCTCACTCTTTCCTCGTAACTCATGCCTCTTAGTTCTGTGACTAGTCTAGTGGCATACCTCTGAACTTATTGAAGATTCGTCTTGTGCTTGACAAGGTACGGACTCCATGCTGGGCCCGCATGCTCCAGGATTGGTATTACATACGTAGTATATAACGTTCTGAATGATTCCTTACATAGGTTCCTGAAGGCCGTTCTGGTGTTAGCCAGCCTCGCGTATGCCGTAGATGTAATTCTTTTTATGTGGGCTTCAAGAGACAGGTTTGGCGTGATATCAACTCCTAGATCTTTCTCTCTGTCCGTTTCGTGAAGGACATTATCTCCCTTTCGGTATCCTGTGTCTCGCCTCCTATGTCCTTTCCTTAGTTTCATTACCTTACATTTACATGTGTTGATCTTTAGTAGCCATTTGTTTGACCATTCCTTCAACTTGTTTAGGTAATATTGTAGCCTCATACTATCTTCCTCTGTCATGATCCCCCGCATAAATTTTGAATCATCAGCAAACATTGAGAGGAACGAGTCTATTCCTTCTGGAAGATCATTTACATATATCAGGAACAGTATAGGTCCCAGAACCGATCCTTGAGGGACTCCACTGGGGATACTTCGCCACTCTGAGACCTCACCCCTCACAATGATTCTCTGTCTTTTGTTGCTTAGGTACTTCCTTATCCAGAGGAGTACCTTCCCTTTCACTCCTTCCCCTCATCTCCACTTTGTGCACTAGTCATTTGTGTACTTACCTAATTGTGCTTGCGGAAGTTGAGCTCGGGCTCTTTAGTCCTGCCTCTCAACTGTTAATCAACTAATGTGCTGGTTCCTGAGCCTATTGGGCTTTATCATATTTACACTTGAAACTGTGTATGGAGTTCGCCTTCACCACCTCACTTCCTAATGCATTTCTTTTGTCTACTCCTCTGACACTGAAGCAATTCTTTCTAACGTCTCTATGGCTCATTTGGGTACTCAATTTCCACCTGTGTCCCTTAGTTTGTGTGGTACTGTATTTAAGGCTTTCTGGCAATCCAAAAATATGCGGTCTGCCCAGCCCTTTCTTTCTTGCCTGATTTTTGTTGCCTGGTAATAGAAGTCAAGCAATCCTGTGAGACATGATTTGCCATCCCTGAACCTATGCTGATGTGTCGCAAAGTTCTTTCGCGTCAGATGTTCCACTAGCTTTTTTCGCACAATCATCTCCATCAGATTGCATGGTATGCATGTTAGTGACAGTGGCCTGTAGTTCAGTGCCTCCTGTCTATCACCCTTCTTGAATATCGAGACTACATTAGCCGTATTCCAAATTTTTGGTAGTTCACCTGTTACCAGTGATTTGTTATACACCATAGCGAGTGACTGGCACAGAGTTTCTGCTCCTTCCTTCAGTATCGAAGGTGAGATTCCATCCTGGCTTATAGCCTTTGTCACCAGTGTGGTTCATTCATAGTGGTGATAGTGTGGTGCTGTCATTGTGGTGATAGTATAGTGCCCTCATGATAGTGTGGGGCCCTCATGGTGGTGATAGTGTGGGGCCCTCTTGGTGGTGATAGTGTGGGGGCCCTCATGGTGGTGATATTGTGGGGCCCTCATGATGGTCATAGTGTGGGGCCCTCATGGTGGTGATACTGAGGGGCCCTCATGGTGGTGATACTGTGGGGCCCTCATGGTGGTGATACTGTTGGGCCCTCATGGTGGTGATAGTGTGGGGTCCTTATAGTGGTGATACTGTGGGGCCCTCATGGTTTTGATACTGTGGGCCCTCATGGTGGTGATAGTATAGTGCCCTCATGATAGTGTGGTTCATTCATGGTGGTGATACTGAGGGGCCCTCATGGTGGTGATACTGTAGGGCCCTCATGGTGGTGATACTGTGGGGCCCTCATGATGGTGATACTGTGGGGCCCTCATGGTGGTGATAGTGTGGGGCCCTCATGGTGGTGATACTGTGGGGCCCTCATGGTGGTGATACTGTGGGGCCCTCATGATGGTGATACTGTGGGGCCCTCATGGTGGTGATAGTGTGGGGCCCTCATGGTGGTGATACTGTGGGGCCCTCATGGTGGAGATACTGTGGGCCCTCATGGTGGTGATAGTATAGTGCCCTCATGATAGTGTGGTTCATTCATGGTGGTGATACTGTGGGGCCCTCATGGTGGTAATACTGTGGGGCCCTCATGGTGGTGATACTGTGGGGCCCTCATGGTGGTGATACTGGGGGGCCCTCAAGGTGGTGATACTGTGGGCCCTCATGGTGGTGATAGTATAGTGCCCTCATGATAGTGTGGTCCATTCATGGTGGTGATACTGTGGGGCCCTCATGGTGGTGATACTGTGGGGCCCTCATGGTGGTGATAGTGTGGGGCCCTCATGGTGGTGATACTGTGGGGCCCTCATGATGGTGATACTGTGGGGCCCTCAGGGTGGTGATACTGTGGGGCCCTCATGGTGGTGATAGTGTGGGGCCCTCATGGTGGTGATAATGTGGGGCCCTCATGATGGTGATACTGTGGGGCCCTCATGATGGTGATACTGTGGGGCCCTCATGGTGGTGATACTGTGGGGCCCTCATGATGGTGATACTGTGGGGCCCTCATGGTGGTGATACTGTGGGGCCCTCATGGTGGTGATACTGTGGGGCCCTCATGATGGTGATACTGTGGGGCCCTCATGATGGTGATACTGTGGGGCCCTCATGGTGGTGATACTGTGGGGCCCTCATGGTGGTGATACTGTGGGGCCCTCATGATGGTGATACTGTGGGGCCCTCATGGTGGTGATACTGTGGGGCCCTCATAGTGGTGATACTGTGGGGCCCTCATGATGGTGATACTGTGGGGCCCTCATGGTGGTGATACTGTGGGGCCCTCATGGTGGTGATACTGTGGGGCCCTCATGGTGGTGATACTGTGGGGCCCTCATGATGGTGATACTGTGGGGCCCTCATGGTGGTGATACTGTGGGGCCCTCATGATGGTGATACTGTGGGGCCCTCATGATGGTGATACTGTGGGGCCCTCATGGTGGTGATACTGTGGGGCCCTCATGATAATGATACTGTGGGGCCCTCATGGTGGTGATACTGTGGGGCCCTCATGATGGTGATACTGTGGGGCCCTCATGATAATGATACTGTGGGGCCCTCATGGTGGTGATACTGTGGGGCCCTCATGATGGTGATACTGTGGGGCCCTCATGATGGTGATACTGTGGGGCCCTCATGGTGGTGATACTGTGGGGCCCTCATGATGGTGATACTGTGGGGCCCTCATGGTGGTGATACTGTGGGGCCCTCATAGTGGTGATACTGTGGGGCCCTCATGATGGTGATACTGTGGGGCCCTCATGGTGGTGATACTGTGGGGCCCTCATGGTGGTGATACTGTGGGGCCCTCATGATGGTGATACTGTGGGGCCCTCATGATGGTGATACTGTGGGGCCCTCATGGTGGTGATACTGTGGGGCCCTCATGATGGTGATACTGTGGGGCCCTCATGATGGTGATACTGTGGGGCCCTCATGGTGGTGATACTGTGGGGCCCTCATGATAATGATACTGTGGGGCCCTCATGGTGGTGATACTGTGGGGCCCTCATGATGGTGATACTGTGGGGCCCTCATGATAATGATACTGTGGGGCCCTCATGGTGGTGATACTGTGGGGCCCTCATGATGGTGATACTGTGGGGCCCTCATGATGGTGATACTGTGGGGCCCTCATGGTGGTGATACTGTGCCAAACTCTCAGTTTCAGGGCGGGAACCGCTGAGTGAAGACCAGTAGGGGAGAGAGGGCTGGAATTTGAAGACCAATCAGGTAGCTGGTTGGGAAGGGAAATATAGAGACTGTGGCCTGGAGTATATACCATCTATCCAGCTCATACCTCATTCATCAAGTTGGAAGTCTGCAACTTGTGGATAGGGGCAGCAAGGCGGAGAGCGACTGCAATACGGAGCTCCTGCGGATCAAGACGTGTGCCTGTCGCAGACATAGGGACTGCCAAAAGGAAGTCCCCTGCATGGGGAGCCTGCACAGCTGTGAGGCGTGCACGATCACTGGGGGTTGTTGCTGCGTCCAGCAAAGCTGTGGCTTCTTTGTCTACAATGGGACTGTCCCAACTGGATTGTTTGTTGGCTTTCGGCATGGATGGTCTGAGTGCTGGGTCTGCCATGACACCCCATTTTGTGTCGCATTCCGTGTAGTGGGAGTTCTATATCCCTGCTTAGTCACACAGGTTGTCAGGTAGAATTTCCTTAACCAGGTCATCTGATGCTGAGGAGGAAGACAGGAAGGCTGGGACAGCAATTTGGGTAGCAGTGCGGACACCCAAGCCACCGAACCTGGCAGGAAGGGTGGCTTGTTTCCATTGGCCTTCGTTGAGGGAGAGGTTAACAACTTTTTCCAGCATGGTCTTCAATAATAGGTCATACTCTTCAAGCTTTGGGCTGTCGTAAGATGGGGCGCACCTCAGAAAGTAGGTTAGCCTGGGAAGGGATAGGCATTTAGTAAGGAGATATAAAGCATCATGGGCATCGATGTCACCTATCCAGTCTTCCATCCTCCTGAGGTCGGTGATTTTCTCATCAAGGATTTCCTCAATGGCATTAGAGCCGAGGGGGCTCCAAGGAGAGTGCTGTTCTCAGCCCTAATGACATGGGCTCCAGGCAAGGCAGACCTTATTCTAGCAACGATGTCTGGGTTGGAGATAACTACTTCACACTTGGAAGGGTTCAGGAAGAGACCCAGGCTTACTTCTTGCTCCCTTATTTTCCTGATATGTGCCTAGAGGTGGTCTATGGTGCCAGCTATAGTGCCATCATCCAAACCCCAGATGATGAACTCGCTGGACAAGCTTTTGGTGATTTCTTTTAAGACTAAGCAGAAAAGAAGGGGAGCAAGAGGATCACCTTGCTGAACACCTTCACATGATCTGATTTCGTGTTCGCCAAATAGAAGTTTTGATTCACCACTGTAGCACGATTGTATAAACGGGTAGAGGGGCCGGAAATGGCGATGTACGGCACAAAACACTGCATCTCTTCTGACCATTTTGAAGGCATTCTTAAAGTCCAGTTTGAGCAGGGCCTTTTCATCAGAAATGTTGGTGATGTATGCTCGTGCTGCATGGGCAGCCGCTTTACAGCCTTGGGGGATTCCAAATCCTAGCTGGATTGGTTTCAGCAATTCAGCCGCTTGCTGGCTGACAACCCTCGTAGCAGCCTGTTTTTCTGTTTGCCCGAGCCAACCTGATCTCTCTGTGCGCCTGTCCCTGTTTGTCTGTCTGTATCCCTTTTTGTTTGTCTCTATATCTGTATGGATGTCTATGTCTGTGTCTGTACGGCTGTCTATGTCTATGTGTCTGGGTGGCTGTCTTCATCTGTGTCTGTACGGCTGTCTGTGTCTGTACGACGTCTATGTCTGTGTCTTTACGGCTGTCTATATCTCTGTGTCTGTACGGCTGTCTATGTCTCAGTATCTGTATGGCTGTCTATGTCTGTGTCTATACGACTGTCTATGTCTCTGTGTCTGTACGGCTGTCTATGTCTCTGGGTCTGTACGGCTGTCTATGTCTGTGTCTGAACGGCTCTCTATGTATGTGTCTGTACGGCTGTCTATGTCTCTGTACGGTTGTCTATGTCTATATACCAGTACGGCTGCCTATGTCTCTGTGTCTGTTCGGCTGTCTATGTCTCTTTATCTGTACGGCTGTCTATGTCTCTGTGTCTGTACGGCTGTCTATGTATCTGTGTCTGTACGGCTGTCTATGTATCTGTGTCTGTAGTCTATGTCTCTTTATCTGTACGGCTGTCTATGTCTCTGTGTCTGTACGGCTGTCTATGTATCAGTGTCTGTACGGCTGTCTATGTCTCTGTGTCTGTACAGCTGTCATTGTTTTTGTGTCTGTACGGCTGTCTATGTCTCTGTTTCTGTACAGCTGTGTATGTTTCTTTGTCTTTACGGCCGTCTATGTCTATATATCTGCCCGGCTGTCTATGTCTCTGTGTCTGTACGGGTGTCTATGTTTCTCTGTCTGTATTGGTGTCTATGTTTCTGTGTCTGTGCGGCTGTCTATGTTTGTATATCTGTACAGCTGACTATGTCTCTGTGTCTGTATGGCTGTCTATGTCTATATATCTGTACAGCTGTCTATGTCTCTGTGTCTGTATGGCTGTCTATGACTCTTTATCTGTTTGGCTGTCTATGTCTATATATCTGTACGGCTGTCTATCTCTATATATATGTACAGCTGTCTATGTTTCTGTGTCTGTACGGCTGTCTATGTCTATATATCTGTACGGCTATGTCTCTGTGTCTGTACGGGTGTGTTTGTCTATATATATATATATGTACGACTGTCTATGTCCCTGTGTTTGTACGGGTGTTTATGTCTCTTTATCTGTATGGCTGTCTATGTCTCTTTATCTGTACGGCTGTCTAAGTCTCTGTGTCTGTACAGCTGTCTATGTCAATTTATCTGTACGGCTGTCTATGTCTCTTTATCTGTACGGCTGTCTATGTCTCTTTATCTTTATGGCTGTCTCTGTGTCTGTACGGCTGTCTATGTATTTGTGTTCGTACGGCTGTGTATGTCTCTATGTCTGAACGGCTGTCTATGTCTCTGTCTGAACGGATGTCTATGTGTCTTTATCTTTACGGCTGTCTATATCTATATATTTGAACGGCTGTGTCTGTGTCTGTACGGCTGTCTATGTTTCTGTATCTGAATAGCTGTCTATGTCTCTTTATCTGTACGGCTGTCTATGTATCTGTGTCTGTACAGCTGTCTATGTCTCTGTGTCTGAATAGCTGTCTATGTCTCTTTATCTGTACGGCTGTCAATGTCTATGTGTCTGTACGGCTGCCTATGTCTATATATCTGATCGGCTGTCTTTGTCTATATATCTGTTCGGCTATCTGTGTCTCTGTGTCTGTACGCCTGTCTATGTCCCTGTGTCTGTACGGCTGTCTATGTATCTGTGTCTGTATGGCTGTCTATGTCTCTATCTATACGGCTGTCTGTGTGTTTGTGCCTGTAAGGCTGTCTATGTCTCTGTGTCTGTACGGCTGTCTATGTTTATATTTCTGATCGGCTGTCTGTGTCTCTTTGTCTGTACGGTTGTTTATGTCCCTGTGTCTGTTCGGCTGTCTATGTCTCTGTGTCTGTATGGCTGTCTGTGTCTCTTTATTTGTACGGCTGTCTATGTCTCTGTGTCTGTACGGCTGTTATGTCCCTGTTTCTGTACGGCTGTCTATGTTCTTGTGTCTGTACAGCTGTCGATGTCCCTGTGTCTGTACAGCGGTCGATGTCCCAGTGTCTGTACAGCTGTCTATGTTCTTGTGTCTGTACAGCTGTCTATGTTCTTGTGTCTGAACAGCTGTCTATGTTTCTGTGTCTGAACGGCTGTCAATGTCTATATATCTGTACTGCTGTTTATTTTTCTGTTTCTGTATGGCGGTCTATGTCTATATATCTGTAAAGCTGTCTATGTTTCTGTGTCTTTACATGTGTCTTTGTCTATATATATGTACGGCTGTCCATGTCTCTTTATCTGTGCGGCTGTCTATGTCTCTTTATCTGTACGGCTGTCTGTGTCTCTTTATCTGTACGTCTGTCTATGTCTTTGTGTCTGTACGGGTGTCTGTGTCTCTTTATCTGTACGGCTGTCTATGTTTCTGTCTGTACGGCTGTCTATTTCTCTGTGTCTCTACGGCTGTCTATGTCTCTTTATCTGTACGGCTGTCTGTGTCTGTACGACGTCTATGTCTGTGTCTTTACGGCTGTCTATATCTCTGTGTCTGTACGGCTGTCTATGTCTCTGTATCTGTATGGCTGTCTATGTCTGTGTCTATACGACTGCCTATGTCTCTGTGTCTGTACGGCAGTCTATGTCTCTGGGTCTGTACGGCTGTCTATGTCTGTGTCTGTACGGCTGTCTATGTCTGTGTCTGTACGGCTGTCTATGTATGTGTCTGTACGGCTGTCTATGTCTATATACCAATACGGCTGCCTATGTCTCTGTCTGTTCGGCTGTCTATGTCTCTTTATCTGTACGGCTGTCTATGTCTCTGTGTCTGTATGGCTGTCTATGTATTTGTGTCTGTACGGCTGTCTATGTCTCTGTGCCTGTAGTCTATGTCTTTTTATATGTACGGCTGCCTATGTCTCTGTGTCTGTACGGCTGTCTATGTATCTGTGTCTGTACGGCTGTCTATGTCTCTGTGTCTGTACGGCTGTCTGTCTATATATCTGTTCTGCTGTCTATATCTCTGTGTCTTTACGGCTGTCTATGTCCCTGTGTCTGTACGGCTGTCTATGTCTCTGTGTCTGTACGGCTGTCTATGTCCCTGTGTCTGTACAGCTGTCAATGTTTTTATGTCTGTACGGCTGTCTATGTCTCTGTTTCTGTACAGCTGTGTATGTTTCTGTGTCTTTACGGCTGTCTACGTCTATATATCTGCCCGGCTGTCTATGTCTCTGTGTCTGTACGGGTGTCTATGTTTCTGTGTCTTTACGGCTGTCTACGTCTATATATCTGCCCGGCTGTCTATGTCTCTGTGTCTGTACGGGTGTCTATGTTTCTGTGTCTGTATGGGTGTCTATGTTACTGTGTCTGTACGGCTGTCTATGTTTGTATATCTGTACTGTGGGAACCGACCTGTGAGATTTATATTTATTTAATTTATATCAATTTATATTTACGTTAATTTGTATACTTCGATAGCAATTTGTATAATGATAAGTGGACTGTATTTCTGCAATAATCTCATAATCTCACAAATCGATCCTCTACACATTAGGGGGGTTTATATTAATTTAATTTATATATATATATATATGCAGCCAATCAAACTACAGTATTAACTACACATTATTAAACATTGAAGAGGTTCCTTATCTTATTTGTACAGCAGGCCTTAGTCCACCAGGTATAACCAGGATGTAGACACCACATTTTCCCTCTTTGAGGTAGCTTCCATCGCCCTGGTAACTGATGCACAAAGCATGCTTCCTCGTCTTGACCTGTCAAAAGGGCGCTAGCTGTGAAGCCAGAATCCTAGTATATGACAACTATATCAGAGAAAACACTGTACATGGAACCTTAAAGACCTGGCTTAATTACCTTTAGTATGAGGCAATCTTATGCTCTTACCGGGTCACCCTATCCAATGACATTAATGGCCACTAATGATAGATAAATGGGTTTCGGTAGAACACTTAACTTGAATTTGTTGACAGCGTGTTGATAATGGTACACCTTTGGTTTCCATAACACTTCGTCCAAGTAAAATTAACAGGAGCCGTATTTGCTCCCGTGAGCCTCTGGTCTTAGTACAAACAATGGCTGCCCCTCCTTCCTCACTAACGCTACTGGCCTACATCATCCAGATGACAGTAAGTGAAAGAAGGGTCACATTTACTCTATTTTAATACTGATAATTAAGTTAATTTATATGAGATGTTTTTATGATGGTAAAGTCCAAAGACTAATGTATTTAAGAATAATTCCCACCATAATAGGTGGAGAATTTATAATAGTATGTGGTAATGATATCCCGTATTCTATAGACAGAATGTTCCACTACAAGTTACATTTTCTATGGGTTAACATGTTTATACAACACAGCTATTATCTGTCTGTATGATATATTAAATGGTGTCGGATTTTCCGACATAATTCCCCAGGGGCTGCTCACGGGTCGAAGTCCTAATTAGAACAGACGAACACCGATACTCCTCCTTCTAATTATTAGATTAATTTGATGTTAGTAGTTAGTAATCACACATTTGTGCGTCTGTTCGTACAGGACGGATGTCCCGTACTAGAGTTGCAGGGGTTAGAAGTCTAATGCGAGTTCATTTCCCTGTCAACTCTTGAAAGGCTAATATTCAAGCCTAAATACATATTATTTAACCCAGAAGACTGGATGTGATCAAGTACTACAGTCAAGTATGATTCAGGGACTGCAGTGAGATCAGTGACATTAGATATAACTTGAAGTTTGTTCAGGTAACTAGTCACTGATATATAAACACTGAGGCCTATGGAATACATCTTGATTAAATAATAAATGTATCAAATCAGGTATCAGATTTATTGGGGTTTAATTCAGTTAATTGATTCAGAAGATTGAATAGCTCATTATTAAAGCAAAGTATGGTTCTGAGACTGTAGTGGGTTTAGTGACATTGGTCGCAGTGACTTGTAGCTGTTTAGGCTACTGTTCACTGATTTGCCACTGAGGCCTCATGAACTCATCTTCAGCTCTAAATGATGATACTAACATCAACCTCTGTTGGTATAGTCAGCTGTAATCTCCTTAGTATAATGCTACTGGAGAAATATAATCAGCTGACAAATATAGATTTCTACTGGTATTGTTTATCAGCAGGCATAGGTCTCCTCAGGCTTGATACTGGGCCTGAGAGTAATTTACCTCCTGCAGAGTTTAACATGGTTATGCCCTGATATTTAGTAGGGCTACCGATGAATCGATGACAATAGTCTGTCCCTACAAGGAGACCGAAGTCGGTGAGGTGATCAGACTTAATATTATCTGCCAATTTTATTCCTCTATTTCTCAGGAATTTGGCTGTTGCTCTCAGACCTTGAACTTGTAGGTCTACTGGTATTTTGTCCACCACAATGGCTTGTACTCGACAGACGTACCTGCCTAAACGTACTGATGGTTGTACCACCTGGTAGACTTCAGGTCCTGCATCAGTTACAAACCCTGAGATATTGAATGACATCTGGGCTACAGGCCTTAATTGTAATTCATCTGCCATCCTTTTAGTGACATATGTTCTCTGGGATCCTTGGTCAAACAACCCACGGGTATGGACCTTGGCCCTCTTATTCAGGATGGTAATTTGGGCAGTAGGCAAAGTTGTATTACCTTTAGACTTTGCCGATTGGACACTCTTTGTTTGTTGCACCTTGCAGTACTGTACTGAGGTGGGAATGCTATCTTCCACCTTGGGGTTTGGAGACGTTGTTTTGGTGTCTCTGCACAATGCTGCATGGTGCTGACCTTTGTTACACCTATTACAGGTGTGTAATTGGGTATCACAGTCGTTGATGTTATGTTTCCTGAGGCACCTCGTGTAATGTTGCAAATCTTTGAGTCGCTCAACACGGGCGTCACTATCAGGAAAATTAGGGCAGTGGTACATTGAATGTTTCTCATTGCAGAACAAACATGTTCCATAGCTTCCAGTACCCTTTGGTGTCATGTTCTTGGGTGACACAGTAACTATAGGCTTGGAGGGTCCCACTGCATATACGCCCACACTGCTACTGTTCCACTTTGGTGTTGAATTATATTGTCTAGATTGATTTGGAGTACCTTTGGTACTCTGTGGTTTACTATTATTGGTTTCTGAGGGTTTACTTGGTGGTTTTAATTTGTCATGTGTTCGTAATTGATGAACTACTGACTTTAAACCCTCAGATATTTCATTCATGGATAAGATGCTTTTATTGTAATAAGCACTCATTTGTCTCAATATGTCCCTAGGTATTTTCTCCTGGATAATTATTTTCAAGACCCACTCAGCCCCGTTTGTATCTGCTGTCAGGCTGAGGGCATTGATCAATGATTCTACCTCCAGCTTGAAGACTTGGAGTGAATCAGCTGAAGCCTCCGGTGGGGGTAAATGCAACAGCTCATGAACTAAATGTGATGTTCTTACTTCTGGATCAGCATAATTATCCTTGAGGAGTTTTACTGCCAGATCATAGCCGTCATTAGTTAATCTCAGATGGGATACTACTGTTTTAGCCTCACCTGATAATTGGCCTTGCAAATAAGATAATTTACTACTCTTTGGTAAAGATTGCTTTGAGTCCACAAGGTCAACGAATTTGTTCCAAAATTCATCCCAATCTTCCTCATCTTTTCCTGAGAAAGTGAGTAAATTAATTGGAGGGAGTCGAGCTTCTGCTTGACTCGTATTAGATACAACTGTTGTTGTTGCCTTGTTCTGGGCAATTAATTTGACGTTAGACTCTAATGTGGCCTGAGTGTGATCTTCATAATTCGCTAGATCAACCATAATGTCGTCTATTTCTGTTTCTGATAAATTGGTGTTGGCAAGTTCAGCCACATATGTTGCTATTTGGCATTTGATTTGCTCAAATTTACCTGCAGCTGCTTGATAATAGCTTTCCAGGTCAGCATAATCAACTGTTGATTGTTGTGACATATCTTCACATTTCTTGATCTGTCTTGTTAAGTGGCCTTTAAGACCTGCAAGGGTTCTTTTCATTCTCCCTGCATTATCCATACTGGCTAGTTGGTGAAGCCTTGTGGGACTTGTACTTGGGTCGCTCATAATACTGAACAAGCTCTAATGGTAGCCTAGGGTAAAATTCTGCACTCACTAGGCAATAATCCTACCTCTACTAGAGGTTAGCACTTAAAATTAATACACATTATATATATACAATCATACACACTAATGATTTGAGTGATAAACCAGTGTCACTGGAAGTACCTTTGGGTTAGCTCTTCTATATCACCCTAGGATGGTAGAGACACTAATTAATCACTCAAAGGTGTAATGATCATAAGTAAATTATTATATATACACAACTCAACTCGAGTTGATAAAATTTACACCCAAAATAGGGTCTGGACCATTCATTAATGGCGTTAAGTTGTTCAATATAGTACAACTGACTATGGTAATAATGGGACTAGGATGAACGATAATAGTTCAACTAGTCAATGGTAATATCCTACCCTGTTGTGGGTTGGCAATTAGTAAATATTATATTGAGATCACTAGTGCAATATATATATTCAATATATATATTCATAATGCAATATATAATTCTCTATTTTGGAGAAATAATATACACAATTATTGATAATAGCCTCTTAATTAGCCTCTATAAAACTTCTAATATTATCAAGAAGTATTAAATATTATTAGTGACCTCGCGAAATAAACTCCACAAAATTCGTGGATAATCTCTCGCGAAATTTAACACCACGAAATCCGTGAACAATCTCGCGAAACCACAGCCACTAATTTGGCTGGCTTCAATATTAGCGCTGTCATTTCACAGAATAACATGCCACCAAATCTGTGGGTGTGCATGAAACCGCTGACGAGGCTGATCTGAACTGAGCGGGGCTCGTGAACTCACACGAGTCAACGCCGCCGTCTTTGACTGCTGGCCTTTGTTTAAATCACACTGCACTAGTATATTTAATGAATCCACTGGTTAACTGGTTCATCCGGTACTAAGATGACCAAATGTGGGTTCAAAGGATCAAATAATCCGTCATCCGGTTCGAAGATGACCAAATAATGTGGGAACCGACCTGTGAGATTTATATTTATTTAATTTATATGAATTTATATTTATGTTAATTTGTATACTTCGATAGCAATTTGTATAATGATAAGTGGACTGTATTTCTGCAATAATCTCACAATCTCACAAATCGATCCTCTACACATTAGGGGGGTTTATATTAATTTAATTTATATATATGCAGCCAATCAAACTACAGTATTAACTACACATTATTAAACATTGAAGAGGTTCCTTATCTTATTTGTACAGCAGGCCTTAGTCCACCAGGTATAACCAGGATGTAGACACCACATTTTCCCTCTTTGAGGTAGCTTCCATCACCCTGGTAACTGATGCACAAAGCATGCTTCCTCGTCTTGACCTGTCAAAAGGGCGCTAGCTGTGAAGCCAGAATCCTAGTATATGACAACTATATCAGAGAAAACACTGTACATGGAACCTTAAAGACCTGGCTTAATTACCTTTAGTATGAGGCGATCTTATGCTCTAACACGGTCACCCTATCCAATGACATTAATGGCCACTAATGATAGATAAATGGGTTTCGGTAGAACACTTAACTTGAATTTGTTGACAGCGTGTTGATAATGGTATACCTTTGGTTTCCATAACACTTCGTCCAAGTAAAATTAACAGGAGTCGTATTTGCTCCCGTGAGCCTCTGGTCTTAATGCAAACAATGGCTGCCCCTCCTTCCTCACTGACGCTACTGGCCTACATTGTCCTACATACATTGTCTACATACAGACTAATGTATTTAAGAATAATTCCCACCATAATAGTTGGAGAATTTATAATAGTATGTGGTAATGATATCCCGTATTCTATAGACAGATTTTCCACTACAAGTTACATTTTCTATGGGTTAACTTGTTTATACAACACAGCTATTATCTGTCTGTATGATATATTAAACGGTGTCGGATTTTCCGACATGTACAGCTGTCTATGTCTCTGTGTCTGTATGGCTGTCTATGTCTATATATCTGTACAGCTGTCTATGTCTCTGTGTCTGTATGGCTGTCTAAGACTCTTTATCTGTTTGGCTGTCTATGTCTATATATCTGTACGGCTGTCTATGTCTATATATATGTACAGCTGTCTATGTTTCTGTGTCTGTACGGCTGTCTATGTCTATATATCTGTACGGCTATGTCTCTGTGTCTGTACGGGTGTGTTTGTCTATATATATGTACGACTGTCTATGTCCCTGTGTTTGTACGGGTGTTTATGTCTCTTTATCTGTATGGTTGTCTATGTCTCTGTGTCTGTACAGCTGTCTATGTCTCTGTACGGCTGTCTATGTCTCATTATCTGTACCTCTGTCTATGTCTCTGTGTCTGTACGGCTGTCTATGTCTCTTTATCTGTACGGCTGTCTCTGTGTCTGTACAGCTGTCTATGTCAATTTATCTGTACGGCTGTCTATGTCTCTTTATCTGTACGGCTGTCTATGTCTCTTTATCTTTATGGCTGTCTCTGTGTCTTTACGGCTGTCTATGTATTTGTGTTCGTACGGCTGTCTATGTCTCTATGTCTGAACGGCTGTCTATGTCTCTGTCTAAACGGATGTCTATGTCTCTTTATCTTTACGGCTGTCTATATCTATATATTTGAAGGCTGTGTCTGTGTCTGTACGGCTGTCTATGTTTCTGTATCTGAATAGCTGTCTATGTCTCTTTATTTGTACGGCTGTCTATGTCTCTGTGTCTGTACAGCTGTCTATGTCTCTGTGTCTGAATAGCTGTCTATGTCTCTTTATCTGTACGGCTGTCAATGTCTATGTGTCTGTACGGCTGCCGATGTCAATATATCTGATCGGCTGTGTATGTCTATATATTTGTTCGGCTGTCTGTGTCTCTCTGTCTGTACGCCTGTCTATGTCCCTGTGTCTGTACGGGTGTTTATGTCTCTTTATCTATACGGCTGCTTATGTCTCTGTGTCTGTACGGCTGTCTATGTCTCTGTGTCTGTAGGGCTGTCTATATCTCTGTGTCTGTACGGCTGTTTATGTCTCTTTATCTGTACGTCTGTATATGTCTCTGTGTCTGTACGGCTTTCTATGTCTCTTTATCTGTACGACTGTCTATATCTCTATGTTTGTACGGCTGTCTATGTCAATTTATCTGTACGGCTGTCTGTGTCTTTTTATAGGTACGGCTGTCTATGTCTCTTTATCTGTACGGCTGTCTATGTCTCTGTATTTGTACGTCTGTCTATATATCTGTACGGCTGTCTATGTCTCTGTGTCTGTATGGCTGTCTATGTCTCTGTCTGTACGGCTATCTATGTCTATGTCTATATATATGTAAAGCTGTCTCTGTGTTTGTGCGGCTGTCTATGTCTCAGTGTCTGTATAGCTGTCTATGTCTCTTTATCTGTACGGCTGTCTATGTCTCTGTGTCTGTACGGCTGTCTATGTCTATATATTTTTTCGGCTGTTTGTGTCTAAATATCTGTTCGGCTGTCTGTGTCTCTGTGTCTGTACGCCTGTCTATGTCCCTGTGTCTGTACGGCTGTCTATGTATCTGTGTCTGTATGGCTGTCTATGTCTCTTTATCTGTACGGCTGTCTGTGTCTCTGTGCCTGTAAGGCTGTCTATGTCTCTGTGTCTGTACGGCTGTCTATGTTTATATTTCTGATCGGCTGTCTGTGTCTCTGAGTCAGTACGGCTGTTTATGTCCCTGTGTCTGTACGGCTGTCTAGGTCTCTGTGTCTGTTCGGCTGTCTATGTCTCTTTATCTGTACGGCTGTCAATGTCTCTGTGTCTGTACAACTGTCTATGTCAATTTATCTGTACGGCTGTCTATGTCTCTTTATCTGTACGGCTGTCTATGTATCTTTATCTGTATGGCTGTCTTTGTGTCTGTACGGCTGTCTATGTTTTTGTGTTCGTACGGCTGTCTATGTCTCTATGTTTGTACGGCTGTCTATGTTTCTGTCTGAACAGATGTCTATGTCTTTTTATCTTTACGGCTGTCTATATCTATATATTTGAACGGCTGTGTCTGTGTCTGTACGGCTGTCTATGTTTCTGTATCTGTATAGCTGTCTATGTCTTTTTATCTGTACGGCTGTCAATGTCTCTGTGTCTGTACGGCTGTCTATGTCTATATATCTGTTCGGCTGTTTGTGTCTAAATATCTGTTCGGCTGTCTGTGTCTCTGTGTCTGTACGCCTGTCTATGTCCCTGTGTATGTACGGCTGTCTATGTATCTGTGTCTGTATGGCTGTCTATGTCTCTTTATCTGTACGGCTGTCTGTGTCTCTGTGCCTGTAAGGCTGTCTATGTCTCTGTGTCTGTACGGCTGTCTATGTTTATATTTCTGATCGGCTGTCTGTGTCTCTGTGTCAGTTTCGGCTGTTTATGTCCCTGTGTCTGTCCGGCTGTCTATGTCTCTGTGTCTGTACGGCTGTCAATGTCACAGTGTCTGTACGGCTGTCTATGTTTATATTTCTGATCGGCTGTCTGTGTCTCTGTGTCAGTACGGCTGTTTATGTCCCTGTGTCTGTACGGCTATCTATGTCTCTGTGTATGTACGGCTGTCAATGTCACAGTGTCTGTACGGCTGTCTATGTTTATATTTCTGATCGGCTGTCTGTGTCTCTGAGTCTGTACGGCTGTTTATGTCCCTGTGTCTGTCCGGCTGTTTATGTCTCTGTGTCTGTACGGCTGTCAATGTCTCTGTGTCTGTAAGGCTGTCTGTGTCTCTTTATTTGAACGGCTGTCTATGTCTCTGTGTCTGTACGGCTCTTATGTCCCTGTTTCTATACGGCTGTCTATGTCCCTGTGTCATTACGGCTGTCTATTTCCCTGTGTCTGTACAACTGTCTAAGTTTCTGTGTCTGTACGGCTGTCTATGTCCCAGTGTCTATACGGCTGTCAATGTTCCTGTGCCTGTACAGCTGTCTATGTCCCTGTGTCTGTACAGCTGTCTATGTTTCTGTGTCTGTACGGCTGTCTATATCTATATATCTGTACGGCTGTCAATTTTTCTGTTTCTGTATGGCTGTCTATGTTGCTATATCTGTACAGCTGTCTATGTTTCTGTGTCTTAACGGGTATCTATGTCTATATATCTGAACGGCTGTCTTTGTCTCTGTGTCTGTACGGGTGTCTATGTCTCTTTATCTGTATGGCTGTCTTTGTCTCTGTGTCTGTACCGCTGTCTTTGTCTCTGTATATGTACGGCTGTCTATGTCTCTTCGTCTGTACGGCTGTCTATGTCTCTGTGTCTGTACGGCTGTCAATGTGTCTGTGTATGTACGGCTGTCTGTGTCTCTTTATTTGTACGGCTGTCTGTGTCTCTGTGTCTGTACGGCTGTTATGTCCCTGTTTCTGTACGGCTGTCTATGTCCCTGTGTCTGTAAAGCTGTCTAAGTTTATGTGTCTGTACGGCTGTCTATGTCCCCGTGTCTGTACGGCTGTCGATGTCCCTGTGTCTGGACAGCTGTCTATGTTCTTGTATCTAAACAGCTGTCTATGTTTCTGTGTCTGAACGGCTGACTATGTCTATATATCTGTACGGCTGTTTATTTTTCTGTTTCTGTATGGCTGTCTATGTCTATATATCTGAAAAGCAGTCTATGTTTCCGTGTCTTTACATGTGTCTATGTCTCTTTATCTGTACGGCTGTCTTTGTCTCTGTGTCTCTACCGCTGTCTTTGTCACTGTGTATGTACGGCTGTCTATGTGTCTTTGTCTTTACGACTGTCTATGTCTCTTTATCTGTACGGCTGTCTATGTCTCTTTATCTGTACGGCTGTCTGTGTCTCTTTATCTGTACGGCTGTCTATGTATCTGTGTCTGTACGGGTGTCTGTGTCTCTTTATCTGTACGGCTGTCTATGTTTCTGTGTCTGTACGGGTGCCTATGTCTATGTGTCTCTACGGCTGTCTATGTCTCTTTATCTGTATGGCTGTCTATGTTTCTGTCTGTACGGCTGTCTATGTCTCTGTGTCTCTACGGCTGTCTATGTCTCTTTATCTGTACAGCTGTCTATGTCTCTTTATCTGTATGGCTGTCTATGTCACTTTATCTGTACGGCTGTCGGTGTCTCTTTATATGTACGGCTGTCTATGTCTCTGTGTCTTTATGGCTGCCTATGTCTATATATCTGAACAGCTGTCTATGTCTCTGAGTCTGTACGGCTGTCTATGACTCTTTATCTGTATGGCTGTCTATGTCTATATAACTGTACAGCTGTCTATGTCTATATATCTGTGCAGCTGTCTATGTTTCTCTGTCTGCACGGCTGTCTATGTCTATATATCTGTACGGCTATGTCTCTGTGTTTGTACAGGTGTGTTTGTCTATATATCTGTACGGCTGTCTATGTCTCTGTGTCTGTACGGGTGTTTATGTCTCTTTATCTGTATGGCTGCTTATGTCTCTGTGTCTGTATGGCTGTCTATGTCTCTGTGTCTGTAGGGCTGTCTATATCTCTGTGTCTGTACGGCTGTTTTTGTCTTTATATGTACGTCTGTATATGTCTCTGTGTCTGTACGGCTTTCTATGTCTCTTTATCTGTACGGCTGTCTATATCTCCGTGTTTGTACGGCTGTCTATGTCTCTGTGTTAGTACGGATCTCTATATATCTGTACGGCTGTCTATGTCTCTGTGTCTGTATGGCTCTCTATGTCTCTTTCTGTACGGCTATCTATGTCTCTTTATCTTTACGGTTGTCTATGTCTCTTTATGTGTATGGCTGTCTATGTCTCTTTATCTGTACGGCTGTCTCTGTGCCTGTACGGCTGTCTGTTTCTCTGTGTCTGTACGGCTGTCTATGTCTATATATGTGTAAAGCTGTCTCTGTGTTTGTACGGCTGTCTATGTCTCTGTGTCTGTATAGCTGTCTATGTCTCTTTATCTGTACGGCTGTGTCTGTGTCTGTACAACTGTCAATGTCTCTGTGTCTGTATAGCTCTCTATGTCTCTGTGTCTGTACGCTTGTCTATGTCTCTGTGTCTATTCGGCTGTCTATGTCCCTGTGTCTGTACGGCTGTCTATGTCTCTGTGTCTGTACAGGTGTTTATGTCTCTTTGTCTTTATGGCTGTCTATGTCTCTTTGTCTGTACGGCAGTCTACGTTTCTTTATCTGTATGGCTGTCTATGTCTCTGTGTCTGTACGGCTGTCTATATCTCTTTATCTGTACGGCTGTCTATGTTTCTGTGTTTGTATGGCTGTCAATATCTAAATATCTATGCAGTTGTCTATGTTTCTGTGTCTGTACGGGTGTCTATGTCTATATATCTGAACAGCTGTCTATGTCTATATATCTGAACAGCTGGTTACGTCTCTGTGTCTGTATGGGTGTTTATGTCTCTTTATTTGTACGGCTGTCCATGTCTCTGTGTCTGTACGGCTGTATATGTCTCTTTATCTGTACGGCTGTCTATGTCTCTTTATCTGTACGGCTGTCTATATATCGGTGTCTGTACGGCTGTCTATGTCAATTTATTT
This sequence comes from Procambarus clarkii, assembly GCF_040958095.1. NCBI lineage: Eukaryota > Metazoa > Arthropoda > Malacostraca > Decapoda > Cambaridae > Procambarus > Procambarus clarkii. Next base: position 34,592,653 of record NC_091178.1, on the reverse strand, counting down.
GTACAACTGTCTGTGTCTCTTTATCTGTACAGCTGTCTATGTCTCTTTATCTTTACGGTTGTCTCTGTGACTGTACGGCTGTCTGTTTTTTGTGTCTGTACGGCTGTCTATGCCTATATATCTGTACGGCTGTCTCTGAGTCTGTACGGCTGTCTACGTCTCTGTGTTTGTATAGCTGTCTATATCTCTTTATCTGTACGGCTGTCTCAGTGTCTGTATGGCTGTCTATGTCTCTGTGTCTGAATAGCTGTCTATATCTCTTTATCTGTACGGTTGTCTGTGTCTCTGTGCATCTTTGGCTGTCTATATCTCTGTGTCTGTACGGCTGTCTATGTCTGTATATCTGTTCGGCTGTCTGTGTCTCTGTATCTGTACGGCTGCCTATATCCTTGTGTCTGTACGGCTGTCTATGTCTTTGTGTCTGTACGGCTGGCTATGTCTCTGTGTCTGTATAGTTGGCTATGTCTCTTTATCTGTACGGCTGTCTCTGTGTCTGTACGAGCGTCTGTGTCTGTACAACTGTCTATGTCTCTGTGTCTGTATAGCTGTCTATGTCTCTTTATCTGTACGTCTGTCTATGTCTCTGTGTCTGTATGGCTGTCTATGTCCCCGTGTCTGAATTGCTGTCTATGTCTCTTTATCCGTACGGCTGTCTATGTCTCTGTGTCTGTACGGCTGTCTATGTCTATATATCTATTCGGCTGTCTGTATCTCTGTGTCTGTACGGCTGTCTATGTTCTTGTGTCTGTACGGCTGTCTGTGTATCTGTGTCTGTATGGCTGTCCATGCTCTGTGTCTCTGTGCCTATACGGCTGTCTATGTCTCTGTGTCTGTACGGCTGTCTATGTTTATATATCTGTTCGGCTGTCTGTGTCTCTTTACCTGAACGGCTGTCTATGTCATTGTGTCTGTACGGCCGTCTATATCACTTTGTCTGTACGAATGTCTATGTGTCTATGTATGTACGGCTGTCTGCGTCACTGTGTCGGTTCGGCTGTCTATGTCTCTGTGTCTCTACGGCTGTCTATGTCTCTTTGTCTGAACGGTTGTCTGTGTCTCTGTGCATGTTTGGCTGTCTATATCTCTGTGTCTGTACGGCTGTCTATGTCTGTATATCTGTTCGGCTGTCTGTGTCTCTGTATCTGTACGGCTGCCTATATCCTTGTGTCTGTACGGCTGTCTATGTCTTTGTGTCTGTACGGCTGGCTATGTCTCTGTGTCTGTATAGTTGGCTATGTCTCTTTATCTGTACGGCTGTCTCTGTGTCTGTACGAGCGTCTGTGTCTGTACAACTGTCTATGTCTCTGTGTCTGTATAGCTGTCTATGTCTCTTTATCTGTACGTCTGTCTATGTCTCTGTGTCTGTATGGCTGTCTATGTCCCCGTGTCTGAATTACTGTCTATGTCTCTTTATCCGTACGGCTGTCTATGTCTCTGTGTCTGTACGGCTGTCTATGTCTATATATCAATTCGGCTGTCTGTATCTCTGTGTCTGTACGGCTGTCTATGTTCTTGTGTCTGTACGGCTGTCTGTGTATCTGTGTCTGTATGGCTGTCCATGCTCTGTGTCTCTGTGCCTATACGGCTGTCTATGTCTCTGTGTCTGTACGGCTGTCTATGTTTATATATCTGTTCGGCTGTCTGTGTCTCTTTATCTGAACGGCTGTCTATGTCATTGTGTCTGTACGGCCGTCTATATCACTTTGTCTGTACGAATGTCTATGTGTCTATGTATGTACGGCTGTCTGCGTCACTGTGTCTGTTCGGCTGTCTATGTCTCTGTGTCTCTACGGCTGTCTATGTCTCTTTGTCTGAACGGTTGTCTGTGTCTCTGTGCATGTTTGGCTGTCTATATCTCTGTGTCTGTACGGCTGTCTATGTCTGTATATCTGTTCGGCTGTCTGTGTCTCTGTATCTGTACGGCTGTCTATATCCTTGTGTCTGTACGGCTGTCTATGTCTTTGTGTCTGTACGGCTGGCTATGTCTCTGTGTCTGTATAGTTGGCTATGTCTCTTTTTCTGTACGGCTGTCTCTGTGTCTGTACAACTGTCTATGTCTCTGTGTCTGTATAGCTGTCTATGTCTCTTTATCTGTACGTCTGTCTATGACTCTGTGTCTGTATGGCTGTCTATGTCCCTGTGTCTGAATTGCTGTCTATGTCTCTTTATTCGTACGGCTGTCTATGTCTCTGTGTCTGTACGGCTGTCTATGTCTCTGTGTCTGTACGGCTGTCTATGTCTATATATCTGTTCGGCTGTCTGTATCTCTGTGTCTGTACGGCTGTCTATGTTCTTGTGTCTGTACGGCTGTCTATGTTCTTGTGTCTGTACGGCTGTCTATGTTCTTGTGTCTGTACGGCTGTCTGTGTCTCTTTATCTGAACGGCTGACTATGTCATTGTGTCTGTACGGCTGTCTATATCACTTTGTACGACTGTCTATGTGTCTATGTATGTACAGCTGTCTGCGTCACTGTGTCTGTACGGCTGTCTATGTCTCTGTGTCTCTACGGCTGTCTATGTCCCTGTGTCTGCACAGCTGTCTAAGTTTCTGTGTCTGTACGTCGGTCTATGTCCCCGTGTCTGTTCCGCTGTCTCTGTAGCTGTGTCTGTACAGCTGTCTATGTTTCTGTGTCTGTACGGCTGTCTATGTCTACATATCTCTACGGCTGTCTATGTTTCTGTGTCTGTATGGCTGTCTATGTCTATATATCTGTACAGCTGTCCGTGTCCCCGTGTCTGTACGGCTGTCTATGTCTGTCTCTGTATAGCTGACTATGTCTCTTTATCTGTACGGCTGTCTGTGTCTATGTGCCTGTACGGCTGTCTATGTCTCTTTGTCTGTACGGCTGTCTATGTCTCTTTATCTCTACGGTTGTCTATGTTTCTGTGTTTGTATGGCTGTCTATGTCTAAATATCTGTACAGTTGTCTATGTTTCTGTGTCTGTACGGGTATCTATGTCTATATATCTGAACGGATGTCTATGTCTCTGTGTCTGTATGCGTGTTTATGTCTCTTTATCTGAACGGCTGTCCATGTCTCTGTGTCTGTACGGCTGTCCATGTCAATTTATCTGTACAGCTGTCTGTTTCTCTTTATCTGTACAGCTGTTTATGTCTCATTATCTTTACGGTTGTCTCTGAATCTGTGCGGCTGTCTGTTTCTTTGTGTCTGTACGGCTGTCTGTTTCTTTGTTTCTGTACGGCTGTCTGTTTCTTTGTGTCTGTACGGCTTTCTACGTCTATATATCTGTACGGCTGTCTCTGAGTTTGTACGGCTCTCTATGTCTCTGTGTCTGAATTGCTGTTTATGTCTCTGTGTCTGTACAGGTGTTTACGTCTCTTTGTCTTTTCGGCTGTCTGTATCTCTGTGTCTGTACGGCTGTCTATGTCCTTGTGTCTGTACGGCTGTCTGTGTCTCTGTGTCTGTATGGTTGTCTATGTCTCTTTATATGTACGGCTGTCTGTGTCTCTGTGCCTGTACGGCTGTCTATGTCTCTGTGTCTGTACGGCTGTCTATGTCTATATATCTGTTCGGCTGTCTGTGTCTCTTTATCTGTACGGCTGTCTATTTCTCTGTGTTTTTACGACTGTCTGTGTCTCTGTGTCTGTACAGCTGTCTATGTCCCTGTGTCTGTACGGCTTTCTATGTCTCTGTCTCTGTATAGCTGTCTATGTCTCTTTATCTGAACGGCTGTCCATGTCTCTGTGTCTGTACGGCTGTCCATGTCAATTTATCTGTACGGCTGTCTGTGTCTCTTTATCTGTACAGCTGTTTATGTCTCTTTATCTTTACGGTTGTCTCTGAATCTGTGCGGCTGTCTGTTTCTTTGTGTCTGTACGGCTGTCTGTTTCTTTGTGTCTGTACGGCTGTCTGTTTCGTTGTGTCTGTACGGCTTTCTACGTCTATATATCTGTACGGCTGTCTCTGAGTTTGTACGGCTGTCTACGTCTCTGTGTCTGTATAGCTGTCTATGACTCTTTATCTATACGGCTGTCTCAGTGTCTGTATGGCTGTCTATGTCTCTGTGTCTGAATTGCTGTCTATGTCTCTGTGTCTGTACAGGTGTTTACGTCTCTTTGTCTTTTCGGCTGTCTGTATCTCTGTGTCTGTACGGCTGTCTATGTCCTTGCGTCTGTACGGCTGTCTGTGTCTCTGTGTCTGTATGGTTGTCTATGTCTCTTTATATGTACGGCTGTCTGTGTCTCTGTACCTGTACGGCTGTCTATGTCTCTGTGTCTGTACAGCTGTCTATTTCTATATATCTGTTCGGCTGTCTGTGTCTCTTTATCTGTACGACTGTCTATGTGTCTATGTGTGTACGGCTGTCTGCGTCACTGTGTCTGTACGGCTGTCTATGTCTATATATCCGTACAGCTGTCTATGTCTCTGTGTTTGTACGGGTGTCTATGTCTCTTTATCTGTACGGCTGTCTATTTTTCTGTGTTTTTATGACTGTCTGTGTCTCTGTGTCTGTACAGCTGTCTATGTCCCTGTGTCTGTACGGCTGTCTATGTCTCTGTCACTGTATAGCTGTCTATGTCTCTTTATCTGTACGGCTGTCTGTGTCTATGTGCCTGTACGGCTGTCTATGTCTCTTTGTCTGTACGGCTGTCTATGTCTATATATCTGTTCGGCTGTCTGTTTCTCTGTGTCTGTACGGCTATCTACGTCCCTGTGTCTGTAAGGCTGTCTATGCCTCTGTGTCTGTACGGCTGTCTATGTCTTTGTGTCTGTATAGTTGTCTATGTCTCTTTATCTCTATGGCTGTCTCTGTGTCTGTACAACTGTCTGTGTCTCTTTATTTACACGGCTGTCTGTGTCTCTGTGCCTATACGGCTTTCTATGTCTCTGTGTCTGTACGGCTGTCTATGTCTATATATCTGCTCGGCTGTCTGTGTCCTTGTGTCTGTACGGCTTTCTATGTCACTGTGTCTCTACGGCTGTCTATGCCTCTGTGTCTGTACGGCTGTCTATGTCTTTGTGTCTGTATAGTTGTCTATGTCTCTTTATCTCTATGGCTGTCTCTGTGTCTGTACAACTGTCTGTGTCTCTTTATTTACACGGCTGTCTGTGTCTCTGTGCCTATACGGCTTTCTATGTCTCTGTGTCTATACGGCTGTCTATGTCTATATATCTGCTCGGCTGTCTGTGTCCTTGTGTCTGTACGGCTTTCTATGTCACTGTGTCTCTACGGCTGTCTATGTCTCTTTGTCTGTACTGCTGTCTGTGTCTCTTTATCTGAACGGCTGTCTATGTTTCTGTGCCTGTACGGATGTCTATGCCTCTTTGTCTGTACGGCTGTCTATGTGTATTTGTCTGTACGGCTGTCTGTGTCACTGTGTCTGTACATCTGTCTATGTCTCTGTGTCTCTACAGCTGTCTAATTCCCTGTGTCTTTACAGCTGTTTAAGTTTCTGTGTCTGCGCAGCTTTCTATTACCCTGTGTCTGTTCAGCTGTCTATGTAGCTGTGTCTGTACAGCAGTCTATGTTTCTGTGTCTGTACGGCTGTCTATGTCTCTGTGTCTGTACGGCTGTCTATGTCTACATATCTTTACGACTGTCTATGTTTCTTTGTCTGTATGGCTGTCTATGTCTATATATCTGTACAGCTGTTTATGTTTCTATGTTTGTATGGGTGTCTATGTGTCTTTATCTGTACGGCTGTCTATTTCTCTGTGTTTTTACGGCTGTCTGGGTCTCTGTGTCTGTATGGCTGTCTATGTCACTGTGTCTGTACGGCTCTCTATGTCTCTGTCTCTGTATGGCTGTCTATGTCTCTTTATCTGTACGGCTGTCTGTGTCTCTGTGCCTGTACGGCTGTCTATGTCTCTTTGTCTGTACGGCTGTCTATGTCTATATATCTGTTCGGCTCTCTCTGTCTCTGTGTCTGTACGGCTATCTATGTCCCTGTGTTTGTAAGGCTGTCTATGCCTCTGTGTCTGTACGGCTGTCTATGTCTCTGTGTCTGTATAGTTGTCTATGTCTATTTATCTGTACGGCTGTGTCTGTGTCTGTACAACTGTCTATGTCTCTGTGTCTGTAGAGCTGTTTATGTCTCTTTACCTGTACGTCTGTCTATGTCTCTATGTTTGTATGGCTGTCTATGTCTCTGTGTCTGAATTGCTGTATATGTCTCTTTATCTGTACGGCTGTCTATGTCTCTGTGTCTGTAAGGCTGTCTATGTCTATATATCTGTTCGGCTGTCTGTGTCTCTGTGTGTGTACGGCTGTTTATGTCCTTGTGTCTATACGACTGTCTGTGTCTCTGTGTCTTTATGGCTGTCTATGTCTCTTTATCTATACGGCTGTCTGTGTCTCTGTGCCTATACGGCTGTCTATATCTCTGTGTCTGTACGGCTGTCTATGTCTCTGTGCCTATACGGCTGTCTATATCTCTGTGTCTGTACGGCTGTCTATGTCTATATATCTGTTCGGCTGTCTGTGTCCTTGTGTCTGTACGGCTGTCTGGGTCTCTGTCTCTGTATGGCTGTCTATGTCGCATTATCTGTACGGCTGTCTGTGTCTCTTTGCCTCTACGGCTGTCTATATCTCTTTGTCTGTACGGCTGTCTATGTCTATATATCTGTTCGGCTGTCTCTGTGTCTGTACGGCTATCTATGTCCCTGTGTCAGTAAGGCTGTTTATGTCCTTGTGTCTGTACGACTGTCTGTGTCTCTGTGTCTTTATGGCTGTCTATGTCTCTTTATACGGCTGTCTGTGTCTCTGTGCCTATACGGCTGTCTATATCTCTGTGTCTGTACGGCTGTCTATGTCTATTTATCTGTTCGGCTGTCTGTATCCTTGTGTCTGTACGGCTGTCTGGGTCTCTGTGTCTGCACGGCTGTCTATGTCCCTTTGTCTGTACGGCTGTCTATGTCTCTGTCTCTGTATGGCTGTCTATGTCTCTTTATCTGTACGGCTGTCTGTGTCTCTTTGCCTGTACGGCTGTCTATATCTCTTTGTCTGTACGGCTGTCTATGTCTATATATCTGTTCGGCTGTCTCTGTGTCTGTACAGCTATCTATGTCCCTGTGTCAGTAAGGCTGTCTATGTCTCTGTGTCTGTACGGCTGTCTGTGTCTCAGTGTCTGTATGGCTGTCTGTGTCTCTTTATCTGTACGGCTTTCTGTATCTCTGTGTCTGTACGGCTGTTATGTCTATGTGTCTGTACGGCTGTCTATGTATCTGCGTCTTTACGCCTGTCTATGTCTCTGTGTCTGTACGGCTGTCTATGCTTCTGTGTCTGTACGGGTGTCTATGTGTCTTTATCTGTACGACTGTCTATATGTCTGTGTCTGTACAGCTGTCTATGTCTCTTTGTCTGTACGGCTGTCTACGTTTCTTTATCTGTACGGTTGTCTATGTCTCTGTGTCTGTACGGCTGTCTATGTATCTTTATCTGTACGGCTGTCTATGTTTCTGTTGCTGTATGGCGGTCTATGTCTATATATCTGTACAGCTGTCTATGTTTCTGTATCTGTACAGGTGTCTATGTCAATATATCTGTTCAGCTGTCTATGTCTCTGTGTCTGTACGGCTGTCTATGTCTCTGTGTCTGTACGGCTGTCTGTCTACATATCTTTACGACTGTCTATGTTTCTGTGTCTGTATGGCTGTCTATGTCTATATATCTGTACAGCTGTCTATGTCTCTGTGTTTGTACGGGTGTCTATGTATCTTTATCTGTACAGCTGTCTATTTCTCTGTGTTTTTACGGCTGTCTGGGTCTCTGTGTCTGTACGGCTGTCTATGTCACTGTGTCTGTACGGCTGTCTATGTCTCTGTCTCTGTATGGCTGTCTATGTCTTTTTATCTGTACGGCTGTCTGTGTCTCTGTGCCTGTACGGCTGTCTATGTCTCTTTGTCTGTACGGCTGTTTATGTCTATATATCTGTTCGGCTGTCTCTGTCTCTGTGTCTGTACGGCTATCTATGTCCCTGTGTCTGTAAGGCTGTCTATGCCTCTGTGTCTGTACGGCTGTCTATCTCTCTGTGTCTGTATAGTTGTCTATGTCTCTTTATCTGTACGGCTGTCTCTGTGTCTGTACAACTGTCTATGTCTCTGTGTCTGAAATGCTGTATATGTCTCTTTATCTGTACGGCTGTCTACGTCTCTATGCCTGTACGGCTGTCTATGTCTATATATCTGTTCGGCTGTCTGTGTCTCTGTGTGTGTACGGCTGTTTATGTCCTTGTGTCTGTACGACTGTCTGTGTCTCTGTGTCTTTAACGCTGTCTATGTCTCCTTATCTATACGGCTGTCTGTGTCTCTGTGCCTATACGGCTGTCTATATCTCTGTGTCTGTACGGCTGTCTATGTCTATATATCTCTTCGGCTGTCTGTGTCCTTGTGTCTGTACGGCTGTCTATGTCTCTGTGTCTGTACGGCTGTCTATGTCTCTTTGTCTGTACTGCTGTCTGTGTCTCTTTATCTGAACGGCTGTCTATGTCTCTGTGTCTGTACGGATGTCTATGTCTCTTTGTCTGTACGGCTGTCTATGTGTATATGTCTGTACGGCTGTCTGTGTCACTGTGTCTGTACATCTGTCTATGTCTCTGTGTCTCTCCATCTGTCTATGCCCCTGTGTCTGTACAGCTGTTTAAGTTTCTGTGTCTGTACGGCTGTCAATGTCCCCGTGTCTGTTCAGCTGTCTATGTACAGCAGTCTATTTTCTGTGTCTGTACGGCTGTCTATGTCTCTGTGTCTGTACGGTTGTCTGTGTCTACATATCTTTACGACTGTCTATGTTTCTGTGTCTGTATGGCTGTCTATGTCTATATATTTGTACAGCTGTCTATGTCTCTCTGTTTGTACGGGTGTCTATGTGTCTTTATCTGTACGGCTGTCTATTTCTCTGTGGGTTTACGGCTGTCTGGGTCTCTTTGTCTGCACGGCTGTCTATATCCCTGTGTCTGTACGGCTGTCTATGTCTCTCTCTCTGTATGGCTGTCTATGTCTCTTTATCTGTACGGCTGTCTGTGTCTCTTTGCCTGCACGGCTGTCTATGTCTCTTTGCTTGTACGGCTGTCTATGTCTATATATCTGTTCGGCTGTCTCTGTGTCTTTAAGGGTGTGTATGTCTCTGTGTCTGAACGGCTGTCTATGTCTCAGTGTCTGTACGGCTGTCTGTGTCTCTTTATCTGTACGGCTTTCTGTATCTCTGTGTCTGTACGGCTGTTATGTCTCTGTGTCTGTACGGCTGTTATGTCCCTGTGTCTGTACGGCTGTCTATGTCTCTGTGTCTGTATAGCTGTCTATGTCTCTTTATCTGTACGGCTGTCTCTGTGTCTGTACAACTGTCTATGTCTCTGTATCTGTATAGCTGTCTATTTATCTTTATGTGTACGTCAGTCTGTGTCTCTGTGTCTGTATTGCTGTCTATTTCTATGTGTCTGAATAGCTGTCTATGTCTCTTTATCTGTACGGCTATCTTTGTCTCTGTGTATGTACGGCTGTCTATGTCTATATATCTGTTCGGCTGTCTGTATCTCTGTGTCTGTACGGCTGTCTATGTCTTTGTGTCTGTACGGCAGTCTGTGTCTCTGTGTCTGTATTTATGGCTGTCTATGTCTCTTTATATGTACGGCTGTCTGTGTCTCTGTGTGTGTACGGCTTTCTATATCTGCGTCTGTACGGCTGTTTATGTTTAAATATCTGTTCGGCTGTCTGTGTCTCGGTATCTTTACGGCTGTCTTTGTCCTTGTGTTTGTACGGCTGTCTATGTCTTTGTGTCTGTACGGTTGTCTATGACTCTCTGTCTGTATAGCTGTCTATGTCTCTTTATCTCTACGGCTGTCTCTGTGTCTGTACAACTGTCTATGTCTCTGTGTCTGTATAGCTGTCTTTGTCTCTTTATCTGTACGTCTGTCTATGTCGCTGTGTCTGTATAGCTATCTATGTCTCTGTGTCTGAATTGCCTTCTATGTCTCTTTATCTGTACGGCTGTCTATGTATCTGTGTTTGTACGGCTGTCTATGTCTATATATCTGTTCGGCTGTCTGTGTCTCTGTGTCTGTAAGGGTGTCTATGTCCCTGTGTCTGTACGGCTGTCTGTGTCTGTGTCTGTATGGCTGTCTATGTCTCTTTATATGTACTGCTGTCTGTGTCTCTGTGCCTGTACGGCTGTCTATGTCCTTGTGTCTGTACGGATGTCTATGTATCTGTGTCTGTACGGCTGTCTATGTCTCTGTGTCTGTACGGCTGTCTGTGTCTCTTTATCTGAACGGCTGTCTATGTCTCTGTGTCTGTACGGCTGTCTATGTCTCTTTTTCTTACCGGCTGTCTATGTGTCTATGTCTGTATGGCTGTCTGTGTCACTGTGTATGTACGGCTGTCTATGTCTCTGTGTCTCTTCGGCTGTCTATGTCTATGTGTCTTTACAGCTATCTAAGTTTCTATGTCTTTACGGTTGTCTATGTCCTCGTGTCTGTACGGCTGTCTATGTCCCTGTACCTGTGCAGCTGTCTATGTTTCTGTATCTGTACGGCTGTCTATGTCTCTCTCTCTGTACGGCTGTCTATGTCTACATATCTCTACGGCTGTCTATGTCTACATATCTCTACGGCTGTCTATGTTTCTGTGTATGTATGGCTGTCTATGTCTATATATCTGTACAGCTGTCTATGTCTCTGTGTTTGTACGGGTTTCTATGTTTCTTTATCTGTACGGCTGTCTTTGTCTCTGTGTCTGTACGGCTGTCTATATTTTTTTGTCTGTTCGGCAGTCTATGTGTCTATGTCTGTATGGCTGTCTGTGTCACTGTGTCTGTACGGCTGTCTATTTGTCTGTGTCTCTACGGCTGTCTATGTCTTTTTATCTGTACGGCTGTTTATGTCTCTGTGTCTGTATGGCTGTCTGTGTCTCTTTATCTGTACGGGTGTCTATGTTTCTGTGTCTTTACGGCTGACTATGTTTATATATCTGTACAGCTGTCTATATCTCTGTGTCTGTATGACTGTCTATGTCTAAATATCTGTACAGCGGTCTATGTCTCTATGTCGGTACGGCTGTCTATGACTCTGTATCTGTAAGGATGTCTATGTCTATATATCTGTATGGCTTTCTATGTCTATATATCTTTACAGCTGTCTATATTTCTGTGTCTGTACAGCTGTCTATGTTTCTGTGTCTGTACAGCTGTCTATGTCTATATATCTGTACGGCTATGTCTCTGTGTCTGTATGGGTGTCTATGTCTCTGTGTTTGTACGGCGGTCTATGTCAATTTATCTGTACGGCTGTCTATGTCTCCTTATCTGTACGGCTGTGTATGTCTCTTTACCTGAACGGCTGTCTCTGTGTCTATTTATCTGTACGGCTGTCTCTGTGTCTGTGTTTGTACGGATGTCTCTGTGTCTGTGTTTGTACGAATGTCTATATATCTGTACTACTGTCTATGTTTCTGTGTCTGTACAACTGTCAATGTCTCTTTGTCTGTATAGTTGTATATGTCTCTTTATCTGTATGGCTGTCTATTTCTCTGTGTCTGTACGGCTGTCTATGTCATTGTGTCTGAATAGCTGTCTATGTCTCTTTATCTGTACGGCTGTCTATGTCTCTGTGTGTACGGCTGTCTATGTCTGTATATCTGATCAGCTGTCTGTGTCTATATATCTGTTCGGATGTCTGTGTCTCTGTGCCTGTAAGGCTGTTTATGTTACAGTGTCTGTACGGCTGTCTATGTCCCTGTGTCTGTACGGCTGTCTATGTCTATGTGTCTGTACGGCTGTCTATGTATCTGTGTTTGTACGGCTGTCTGTGTCCCTTTATTTGTACGGCTGTCTATGTCTCTGTACGGCTGTTTTGTACCTGTGTCTGTACAGCTGTCTATGTCTCTGTATCTGTTAGGCTGTCTATGTCCCTCTGTCTGCACGGCTGTCTACGTCCCTGTGTCTGTACAGCTGTCTATGTTTCTGTGTCTGTGCGGCTATCTATGTCTATATATCTGTATGACTGTCTATGTTTCTTTGTCTGTATGGCAGTCTATGTCTATATATTTGTACAGCTGTCTATGTTTCTGTGTCTGTACGGGTGTCTATGTCTATATATCTTTACGGCTGTCTATGTCTCTGTGTCTGTACGGCAGTATTTGTCTCTGTGTCTGTATGGCGTTCTATGTCTCGGTGTCTGTACGACTGTCTATGTCTCTTTGTATGTATGGCTGTCTATGTCCCTGTGTCTGTACGGCGGTCTATGTATCTTTGTCTGTACGGCTGTCTATGTCCCTGTGTCTGTACGGCGGTCTATGTCCCTGTGTCTGTACAGCTGTCTAAGTTTCTGTGTCTGCACGGCTGTCTATTTATATGTGTCTGTACAACTGTCTATATCTATATATCTGTACGGCTGTCTATGTTTCTGTGTCTGTACGGGTGTCTATGTCTATTTATCTGAGCGGCTGTCTTTGTCTCTGTGTCTGTTCGGGTGACTATGTGTCTTTATCTGTAAGGCTGTCTTTGTCTCTATGTATTTACGGCCGTCTATGTCTCTGTGTCTGTACGGCTGTCTGTGACTCTGTGTCTGTACGCCTGTCTATGTCACTGTGTCTCTATGGCTGTCTATGTCTCTTTATCTGTACGGCTGTCTGTGCCTCTTTCTCTGTACGTCTGTCTACGTCTCTGTGTCTGTGCGGCTGTCTATGTCTCTGTGTCTGTACGGCTGTTTATGTCTCCTTATCTGTACGGCTGTCTATGTCTCTGTGTTTGTACGGCTGTCTGTGTCTGTGTCTGTACGGCTGTCTGTGTCCCTGTGTTTGTACGGCTGTCTATGTCTCTGTGTCTGGTAGGCGGTCTCTGTGTCAGTATTGCTGTCTATGTCTCTGTGTCTGTATGGCTGTCTGTGTCTCTGTGTCTGTACGGCTGTCTATGACTCTTTATCTGTACGGCTGTCTATTTCTCTGTGTTTTTACGGCTGTCTGTGTCTCTGTGTCTCTTACGGCTGTCTATGTCTATAACACCAACATAGGATTATGCCTGAACGGTAGAAGTGAGTGCCCCCAAAGATACAAAGCCAGTGTTCTCAATGCTTATATTCGTCGAGCGCTTACCCACTGCTCTGAATGGAGCAAACGTGAGTAGAGAGTTTGAAAGAGTAACTCAGGTATTGGTGAACAACGGATATAGCAACGCGGAAATAAACGCTGCTATAAGAAGACACTTGGACCGTTGGTATAATTCAGAACCTAGAACAGAAACCACAACACCCCCAATAAAATTATATTACAAATCAACCATGCACAGTGAACATATAAAAGAGGAAAGAATAATGAAAGAAATAATCCGTAAAGGAGTAAAAAGCACTACTCCTAACCAAAACATAAACCTGATAATATTCTACAAAACCAAGAAGACTTCCGAACTCCTTATCAAAAACAGCCCGAAGCCGACGGAGAACCCTCTACAGCAGTCAAGCGTTGTATACATGTACACTTGCCCCCACGAAGGATGTAACCTTCAATCTAAGTACATAGGTATGACGTCGACCAAGCTGACGAGGCGTTTGACATGCCATCTTCAATCTGGTGCCCCTAGGAATCACATGAGACAAGTCCATGACATTACTCTAACAAGAGAAATGTTGAACAAGAATACTTGCATAATAGACAAAACCCAAGATTCAAGAAGATTACAAATTCTTGAGGCAATTCACATAAGAATAGAGCGACCTACCATGAACACCCAAATCACGGAACTATTTACTCTACCCACCATGAGAGTAAGGACAAGACAAGAACATATCGATGCCAATACAGAAGACAATGGCCAACATAACAGGCCAATTACACTGGATTAATCTTTGTGTTTAGATAGGAGATGCCTCGTATGGGCCAATAAGCCTTCTGCAGCCCCTATGTTTATCCCTTATGTATCCCCCCATGTTTTCACCTTCATTGTATTATCACCTGACCTAATGCGGGTATAAAATCAACTAGTATTGTAAGATCTGTTCACTTGAGAATGAACCATGGAGGTTCGAAACGTCGTGCAAATTATACAAATAAGTGTAATACACTCTATAGTAAATCACTTCTTTTCTTCACCTTAAAAGTACGAAAATGAGTTTTGGAGAACTCCTATTTCAATTAAGCCCTGATGCTAAGAAAATAGTTAGAGGGATAGAAGCCCTAAACCAGAAAATAATAAATACAGAATATGCGGTCATATTCAATGATACATGTTTGAAAGAAAACCTGCTGCCAGTATACACCAATATATATATATATATATATATATATATATATATATATATATATATATATATATATATATATATATATATATATATATATATATATTTATATATATATATATATATATATGTGTCGTACCTAGTAGCCAGAACGCACTTCTCCGACTACTATGCAAGGCCCGATTTGCCTAATAAGCCAAGTTTTCTTGAATTAATATATTTCCTCTAATTTTTTTCTTATCAAATGATAAACCTACTCATTTCATTATGTATGAGGTCAATTTTTTTTTATTGGGGTTAAAATTAACGTAGATATATGACCGAACCTAACTAACCCTACCTAACCTAACCTAACCTATCTTTATAGGATAGGTTAGGTAGCCGAAAAAGTTAGGTTAGGTTAGGTTAGGTAGGTTAGGTAGTCGAAAAACAATTAATTCATGAAAACTTGGCTTATTAGGCAAATCGGGCCTTGCATAGTAGGCTGAGAAGTGCGTTCAGGCTACTAGGTACGATATATATATATATATATATATATATATATATATATATATATATATATATATATATATATATATATATATATATATATATATATATATATATATATATATATATATATGTGTGTGTGTGTGTGTGTGTGTGTGTGTGTGTGTGTGTGTGTGTGTGTGTGTGTGAACACACACACGTATACGTATTGTCATATATGTAAACTTCCCGTTCGTGGGGAAGGTTAATCAAGGTCTCATATTCGCTGAAACTACACTCATTGATCCCAGTGTCTCATAGACTCATTGATCCCAGTGTCTCATAGACTCATTGATCCCAGTGTGTCATAGACTCATTGATCCCAGTGTCTCATAGACTCATTGATCCCAGTGTCTCATAGACTCATTGATCCCAGCGTCTCATAGACTCATTGATCCCAGTGTCTCATAGACTCATTGATCCCAGTGTCTCATAGACTCATTGATCCCAGTGTCTCATAGACTCATTGATCCCAGTGTCTCATAGACTCATTGATCCCAGTGTCTCATAGACTCATTGATCCCAGTGTCTCATAGACTCATTGATCCCAGCGTCTCATAGACTCATTGATCCCAGTGTCTCATAGACTCATTGATCCCAGTGTCTCATAGACTCATTGATCCCAGTGTCTCATAGACTCATTGATCCCAGTGTCTCATAGACTCATTGATCCCAGTGTCTCATAGACTCATTGATCCCAGTGTCTCATAGACTCATTGATCCCAGCGTCTCATAGACTCATTGATCCCAGTGTCTCATAGACTCATTGATCCCAGTGTCTCATAGACTCATTGATCCCAGTGTCTCATAGACTCATTGATCCCAGTGTCTCATAGACTCATTGATCCCAGTGTCTCATAGACTCATTGATCCCAGTGTCTCATAGACTCATTGATCCCAGCGTCTCATAGACTCATTGATCCCAGTGTCTCATAGACTCATTGATCCCAGTGTCTCATAGACTCATTGATCCCAGCGTCTCATAGACTCATTGATCCCAGTGTCTCATAGACTCATTGATCCCAGTGTCTCATAGACTCATTGATCCCAGCGTCACATAGACTCATTGATCCCAGTGTCTCATAGACTCATTGATCCCAGTGTCTCATAGACTCATTGATCCCAGTGTCTCATAGACTCATTGATCCCAGCGTCTCATAGACTCATTGATCCCAGTGTCTCATAGACTCATTGATCCCAGTGTCTCATAGACTCATTGATCCCAGCGTCTCATAGACTCATTGATCCCAGTGTCTCATAGACTCATTGATCCCAGTGTCTCATAGACTCATTGATCCCAGCGTCACATAGACTCATTGATCCCAGTGTCTCATAGACTCATTGATCCCAGTGTCTCATAGACTCATTGATCCCAGTGTCTCATAGACTCATTGATCCCAGCGTCTCATAGACTCATTGATCCCAGTGTCTCATAGACTCATTGATCCCAGCGTCACATAGACTCATTGATCCCAGTGTCTCATAGACTCATTGATCCCAGTGTCTCATAGACTCATTGATCCCAGTGTCTCATAGACTCATTGATCCCAGCGTCTCATAGACTCATTGATCCCAGTGTCTCATAGACTCATTGATCCCAGCGTCTCATAGACTCATTGATCCCAGCGTCTCATAGACTCATTGATCCCAGTGTCTCATAGACTCATTGATCCCAGCGTCTCATAGACTCATTGATCCCAGTGTCTCATAGACTCATTGATCCCAGTGTCTCATAGACTCATTGATCCCAGCGTCTCATAGACTCATTGATCCCAGTGTCTCATAGACTCATTGATCCCAGTGTCTCATAGACTCATTGATCCCAGCGTCACATAGACTCATTGATCCCAGTGTCTCATAGACTCATTGATCCCAGTGTCTCATAGACTCATTGATCCCAGTGTCTCATAGACTCATTGATCCCAGCGTCTCATAGACTCATTGATCCCAGTGTCTCATAGACTCATTGATCCCAGCGTCTCATAGACTCATTGATCCCAGTGTCTCATAGACTCATTGATCCCAGTGTCTCATAGACTCATTGATCCCAGCGTCTCATAGACTCATTGATCCCAGTGTCTCATAGACTCATTGATCCCAGTGTCTCATAGACTCATTGATCCCAGCGTCACATAGACTCATTGATCCCAGTGTCTCATAGACTCATTGATCCCAGTGTCTCATAGACTCATTGATCCCAGTGTCTCATAGACTCATTGATCCCAGCGTCTCATAGACTCATTGATCCCAGTGTCTCATAGACTCATTGATCCCAGCGTCTCATAGACTCATTGATCCCAGTGTCTCATAGACTCATTGATCCCAGTGTCTCATAGACTCATTAATCCCAGCGTCTCATAGACTCATTGATCCCAGTGTCTCATAGACTCATTGATCCCAGTGTCTCATAGACTCATTGATCCCAGCGTCACATAGACTCATTGATCCCAGTGTCTCATAGACTCATTGATCCCAGTGTCTCATAGACTCATTGATCCCAGCGTCTCATAGACTCATTTATCCCAGTGTCTCATAGACTCATTGATCTCAGTGTCTCATAGACTCATTGATCTCAGTGTCTCATAGACTCATTGATCCCAGTGTCTCATAGACTCATTGATCCCAGTGTCTCAGACTCATTGATCCCAGTGTCTCATAGACTCATTGATCCCAGTGTCTCATAGACTCATTGATCCCAGTGTCTCATAGACTCATTGATCTCAGTGTCTCATAGACTCATTGATCTCAGTGTCTCATAGACTCATTGATCCCAGTGTCTCATAGACTCATTGATCCCAGTGTCTCATAGACTCATTGATCCCAGTGACACATAGACTCGTTGATAATAAAATCCTGAAGACTCGCTAATACCAAAGTCTCATAGTCTCACTAATGCCGAAGACTCACCAACTCTCAACTATAAAAAAACCGTTTTTGCATTGATACCAATATTTCACCTTCATCGAGAAGAAAACTAAAAAGCACATGATACGTATTCTACAATGATCAATACATGTTCTCCCATGTAATTTTTTGGGCGGAATTCCAGCTAGATTGGAATTCTCTTTTACTGCACAACCTAGAGCAATATGAAGAAACTAATTTGTATGCGATATTGCATTTAAATGTTCCAATACTAGAAGCAGATTTGGATATAAAAATATTTGGTCTATTGAAATGGTTTTCGCAGAAAGCAAAACTAAAACCAAAGGAAGAACAGTTTTTGAAGCTCGTTGAACAGACTGATGAACCAAAACCCATGTTATTCATTGTAGTTCATCAGAGAAACTCCAGTGCCGGTAACGAAAGTTCAAAGATTTGTACAGCTTTTAGGGCCCTTGTGTTCCTTTTTGTCCTTGCCAGTGGCCTCCACTGATTACTTTCAGGCGGTGAGCTCTCCTCTCAGAGTCTACTTGAGCCATATTTCTAAGTCCATCTGCCTCTTCGTTTTCCGTCATATGTAAACACACACACACACATACACACACACACACACACCAATCCTCTATCTAATTTACGTGAATGATATGTTTACAGGAGTGGAATCCTACATGCCAATGTTTGCCGATGACGCAAAATTAATGAGAAGAGTTGTGACAGATGAGGACTGTAGGATCCTCCAAGAGGACTTAAACAGGTTTCAGAGATGGTCAGGGAAATGGCTACTGGAGTTCAACACGAGTAAATGTAAAGTTATAGAAATGGGATCAGGTGATAGGCGACCAAAGGAACAGTACACAATGAAGGGGAACTGCCTACCTGTAACGATTCGAGAAAGAGACCAGGGAGTGAATGTGACACCTAATCTAACTCCTGAGGCACATATAAAGAGGATAACGACAGCAGCGTACTCTACACTGGCGAAAATTAGAACTTCATTCAGAAACCTAAGTGAGGAGGCTTTTGGGCGCTTTACACTGCCTACGTGAGACCAGCCTTAGAGTATGCCGCGCCATCATTGAGTCCCCACCTGAAGAAACACATAAGGAAACTGGAGAAGGTTCAGAGGTTTGCGACGAGGCTTGTCCCAGAGTTACGAGGGATGGGATATGAAGAGCGTCTGAAGGAACTGTATCTTACGACACTAGAGAAAAGAAGGGAAAGAGGAGATATGATAGGAACATATAAAATACTCAGGGGAATTGACAAAGTGGAAATAGGTGAAATGTTCACACGTAATAATAACAGAACGAGTGGACATGGGTGGAAACTGGAAACTCAGATGAGTCACAGAGATGTTAGGAAGTTTTCTTTTAGCGTGAGAATAGTGGAAAAATGGAATGTACTTGGGGAACAGGTTGTGGAAGCAAACTCTATTCATAATTTTAAAATTAGGTATGATAGGGAAATGGGACAGGAGTCATTGCTGTAAACAACCGATGGCAGGAAAGGCGGGATCCAAGAGTCAATGTTCGATCCTGCAAGCACAAATAGGTGAGTACACACACACACCTGTTTGTGCTGTTGTATGTTTTGAATTGCAGGTAAGGTAAGGCTTCTCAAAAAGTCAATTAAAAGGTATACAGTGTTTTTGCATTTTAATAGTTAGTATTGGATATAAGTTAACAAACGGAAACGAACCTCAAGGGATATATTTGGCTCATGTGGGAACTAGTTTGTGACACCTAAGTGTGAGAAAAACAATACGCCCTACTCCGAGACAACTCCCTCCCCCCCTTCTCTCACCCCCACCCACCATAATACCAACAGTACACACACAGCCTCCCAACCATAGGGCCCATAACCCTCCCACCCTAATCTGCCCCACACACCTTCACCGTCCCCTCCCTCTCTCTCTCTCCCTCCCTTTCTTCTCCCCCCCCCCCCTTCTCCCCCCTGTCTCTCTCCCTCTCTTTCTCCCCCCTTCTCTCTCTCCCTCCCTTTCTTCTCCCCCCCCCCCTTCTCCCCCCCTGTCTCTCTCCCTCTCTTTCTCCCCCCTTCTCTCTCTCCCCCCGTCTTCTCTCCCCTGTCTCTCTCTCTCTCTCTCTCTCTCTCTCTCTCTCTCTCTCTCTCTCTCTCTCTCTCTCTCTCTCTCTCTCTCTCTCTCTCTCTCTCTCTCTCTCTCTCTCTCTCTCTCTCTCTCTCTCTCTCTCTCTCTCTCTCTCTCTTTCTCTCTCTCTCTCTCTCAATCTCTCTCTCTCTCTCTCTCTCTCTCTCTCTCTCTCTCTCTCTCTCTCTCTCTCTCTCTCTCTCTCTCTCTCTCTCTCTCTCTCTCTCTCTCTCTCTCTCTCTCTCTCTCTCTCTCTCTCTCTCTCTCTCTCTCTCTCTCTCTCTCTCTCTCTCTCTCTCTCTCTCTCTCTCTCTCTCTCTCTCTCTCTCTCTCTCATAGGGAAAACATGGCAGGGACACGAACTTGAGGTGACAAACTCAAGAGAACAACCACGGCAGGAACAAGCTCCAAGGAAGGGGAGCGACAGGAATCTTGGTTTAGGGATACAATCGAACACATGTGAAGGGAATTCAGGGAAGGACTGAGGGTTATGAAGGAGACAGTATCCAACCTGCAGGATGAGCTGAAGGCAGCAAAGGATGAAACAAAAAGCTTGAAAGAAAATCCTACACAGCACCAGATGCAAACCATCCAGCAGGGTGATGGTAATTTTCCTGTTAAGGGGAATCTTACAATTCAACTCTCACTTGCAGAGATGCTTAAAAAGAACCTTGAAGCTAGGTCTGCAGTAAGAGAAGTTGCCATGGAAGTGCCTTCCTTTCAGGAAGCAGCTAGATGTATTAGCCGGCTGGTAGAGAGAAAAAGAGCAGTAGTAGTAGCAGACATTAAAGAGCAAACAGGGACCAGCCCAAAGGAGCGGAGAAACAAGGACAAAAACATATTTACCGAGATCCTTAAAGAGGTAAGGATGGAGGGAACTGACCAAAATGTTGAAAAGTGTTTCAGGCTTGGAAAGTACAAAAGGACAGATAAAGGTGTTATTCATGATAACGGTGTTATTCATGATTATTCATTCATGATATTCACGAATGATGAAGGTGGTATTCATGATAGAGAACACGAAAGAGGAATTGTTAGCAAGAAAGAGCAGTCTAGCAAAAGTTCAAAAAAGTATTCCTGCAGAGGGATATGACAAGAGAAGAGGGAAGTTGGGCAGCAGACACGAGGAAGGAGCGCAGGGAGAGAGAAAGGAATCAGAGAACCACAACCCTGAACCCTACAATCCCAGAGGGAAGTGGGGAACCCTCTTCAAACAGTGCAACAGCCACAGGGAGTGGGGCACCACCCCCACATTCTACCCAACAAACACTGTACATGCCCCATCCCCTGTCAGCCCCCACCTAAGTAACCACCTAGGGCACCCTCCCCCCACCCACCTCCCTCCTCCCACTAACCCTTCCTTCTCCCGCATGCCCTCCCGTCTCTCACACCCCCCAAGTCCTCCATTCTCACCCACCCCCTAAGTCCCCCACCCCACCTTAGCCTTCCCCTCTCCACCACTCCCCTAAACCCTTCCCTCTTCCTCATCCACCTCAACCTTCCCTTTTTCCTAACGCCCCCCACGCCCCCACCCACCAAGCCCCTCCTACCCCCAAGGCCCCCAAAGCCTCCCTGTCTCCCACACCCCCAAACCTCCCCCTATCACCCACCTGCCCAGCTCTCCCCCTTATCACTCTCCCCCCCCCCAACCTTCCCCCTCATTCCCCCCTCTTCCCCACCCCCAAGCCCTTCCTCTTCCACCAGTCTCCCTGTACCAGATCCTTCCAGCTCATGCTCACCCCAGATCCCACAGGTCCCCCCCCCCCCCAGAGGAGAAGCAGCAGAGAGTCAGTTTCAGGGTAATGTACTCGAACATAGATGGGAGTACAAGCAAGGCAAGTGAACTAAGGGAAAAAGCACAAGAAGTGAACCCAGATGTAATTGGACTCACTGAAACAAAACTTTCAGGAATCATAATGAGTGCGGTGTTTCCCCAGGAGTACACAGTAATAAGGAAAGAGAGGGAAGGTAGGGGAGGAGGCAGTGTGGCCCTACTAAAGAGAAAGGAATGGAGTTTCAAGGTGATTGCTATCCCGGGCTGTGAGGGTTTCAGAGACTACATAGCAGGCACCATGACAATGGGAGGACCAAGAATAGTAGTAGCAGTAATATATAACCCTCCACCAAATGACAGAAGACCCAGTCAAGATTATGACAACAACAACAACATGGCAGTTAACACTATAATTGAGAGGGGAGCCTCTGCTGCCTGTAGAAGTAGATCCCGCCTGCTCATCATAGGGGACTTCAGTCATAGAAGGATAGACTGGGAGAACAAGGAACCGCATGGAGGCGAGGATACGTGGAGAGCCAAACTATTGGAGGTGGTAACTAGAAACTTTTTAAACGAACATGTCAGAGAACCCACAAGGATGAGAGGAAATGACGAACCAGCAAGACTCGACCTAGTCTTCACTCTGAACGGCTCTGATATAAGAGAAATCGGTTTTGAGACCCCAGTAGGAATGAGCGACCACAGTGTCCTGGTGTTTGAGTACCTGATTGAAGCAGGGTTATTGAACTCGAGGAGGGGAAATGAAAACAAAAGGCTGGCATTCCACAATCAAGAATCATTTCTTGAGACATTCTGGGAATTGAGGGTTCAGCAGCTCGGGGGTTAGTAGTTATAAGTACGAAAAATAATGAAAATATTTTTCAGAATAAAAATTCATATTTCCCTCTCTCATGTGTGTAATATATATATATATATATATATATATATATATATATATATATATATATATTATATATATATATATAAATATACATATATATATATATATATATATATATATATATATATATATATATATATGTATATATATATATATATATATATATATATATATATATATATATATATATACATATATATATATATATATATATATATATATGTATATATATATATATATATATATATATATATATATATATATATATATATATATATATATATATATATATATATATATATATATATATATATATATATATATATATATATTACACACATGAGAGAGGGAAATATGAATTTTTATTCTGAAAAATATTTTCATTATTTTTCGTACTTATAGGTACTAACCCCCGAGCTGCTGAACCCTCATGCAAGACATGCATGAGGGTTCATGCATGCAAGACACGGCGAGGTCAAAGACATTATTAAGAGAATCCTTAACACAGCCGGTTGTCCAGCAGAGAGAGAGCCCCGAGACCTAATGTCCCGCAACTCTGATGAGACTGTCGGTCACCCAGACGGAATCACGGTGAACCCTTGGAAGAATGGTAGACAGTTGGTGTGGGACTACACTTGCGTTTTAACTTTAGCCAATACCTATGTTGACTTCAGTGCTACACAAGAAGGAGGAGCTGCCAATGACCGGGAAGCGGCCAAGTCACGTAAATACAGAGACCTTGAGCACCACTACAATTTTGTCCCCATTGCCTCTGAGACACTTGGTGCCTTGGGTAAAAGTGCTGCTAGCTTTTTGAAGGAGTTGGGGTCTAAGATAATCGAAACAACTAGAGACCCTAGAGCTGCCAGTTTTCTTTTTCAGCGCCTTAGTGTGGCAATCCAGAGAGGAAATGCTCACTGCATGCATGGTTCCTGTCCGCCATCTGATGAGCTGGAGGAGCTATTCAACTTGTGACAAGCAGCCTTGTACCCTGCATTTAATCAATATTGTAACTTTTTTTCTGTAATGACATTTTCAAATAAAGTTAGATAAATATACACACATACCAAAAGAATAGGGGTGGTAGGAGAAGAAAATATCAAAGTGTTCTGTGAGGATCCACAAGGTCTTCTCTGGGTACTCTTTCTTTTCTTCTCCGAGGCTATGGGTCCCTACACTTGCACCAGAGGTGGTGTCCCATCTAGGTTTTAAATATATATATATATATATATATATATATATATATATATATATATATATATATATATATATATATATATATATATATATATATATATATATATATATATATATATATATATATATATATATAAAAGTTTGTGAGGGTACCATCTCTGGTGCCAATGTGGGGACCCATAGCCTCGGAGAAGAAAATAGAAAGTATTCAGAGGAGACCTTGTGGTTTCTCACTGAACACTAATATTATCTTCTCCTACCACCCCCATTCTTTTGTATGTACACATATACATTTACTTTATTTGAACTTTGTTACATTATATATATATATATATATATATATATATATATATATATATATATATATATATATATTATATATTATATATATATATATATATATATATATAATATATATATATATATATATATATATATATATTATATATATATATATATATATATATATATATATATATATATATATATATATATATATATATATATAACTATATGGTCCTGGGGACCATTCAGGCTTGTTCGCATATATATGCGAACAAGCCTGAATATATATATATATATATATATATATATATATATAACTTTAGAACACTTTCCCACCAGGAGACTCGAACCCTAGCCAGCACAGAAGCCTTCCAGCAACTGGCATAACAGGTACGCCTTAACCCTCTGCACCACCACTCAGACCCTTAAAAGAGATGGTAATTTCGGAGTATTTAAATCCCCCAAAGATCAACACCTCCCAAGAGCACCAGAGCAAGTGAGGGGTCATTTAGACGTTAATTTCATCAAGTCCCTGTTAATATGGGAAGACACAGTGTCTCTGCTTAAGGCACAACTCTCCTAAACACGAGAGTTAAGTATACAACTTTAGAACACTTTCCCACCAGGAGACTCGAACCCTAGCCAGCACAGAAGCCTTCCAGCAACTGGCATAACAGGTACGCCTTAACCCTCTGCACCACCACTCAGACCCTTAAAAGAGATGGTAATTTCGGAGTATATATATATATATATATATAGTGTCGGGGTTCACCTCCAATGAGAGGGGAAAGGGGCGAGTAACAGTACACTCAAGGTCACTCACCGTAGCCCAGCGGGTCTTCACTCTATCCTCGTGGCGCCACTGTACGCCAGGAGAGTATCCCAGTCAATCCCAACCGGCCTCTGATCGAGAAGGAGTGCGAACACAACTTGTTCACTTAACTGTTGTATGCCGCCCCGTCATAGGGCTCTACTTCTAACCACAAGGTCGCCAACTGGTGTTTCCGGTGTCCAGTAACACGTCAGTGGTTTTGCTGAATTGTGGTAACAGTGGCAAGAGCACACTCAACATGTCTGATATCAGGCAGGTATTTACTTCTATCACGATCTGCTGTCAGGTATTATATAGCCACAAGAAATATGGAGGGGATGATATAAACACCAATGTACTTTGTATTTTACTTAAAACTCATTCAAAGACATCACAAGATTATATCAATAAGCAAACAGCTGTTTCAGGCGGGAGCCGCTCGTTCCCACATATAATATGAACTCGCCAAGCTGGCAATGCTCCCCCTCACGTCAATGTCAAAATTAGCCAGGCGACTACCCCCGCGCGAATGTCACTTTATCTGTTTGCTTGTGGTGTAACGCGCCAGTTTCTTTATGTTCTCAAAGATCACGAGAAGTTCGAACACACAATATTTGCGACAATAGAATGTAAACACTTCGCTGCACTGATCTTGAGCTCAATCAAACATTTCTATATTAAAGGTGGCAATAATTCACTGTCATGGTATTACACACTGCCCTTCATTTAATGATAACGGATGCAAGTATATATCACTGGAGTTCTCAGTAATTCCTTTCATGGGCGATAACACAATTAATCACTGCACACATGAGAGATTATTCAATACACAAGCATAGACATATATATATATATGGATGAGTCATAGACATTAATAATGGTAATAACATAGTTACTGGGCACATAGCCTAACTCCAAATACTGGCACATTTATATATATATATTCTCTCACTATATGATCATATTAAAGTCTCATTAATGACATTATCAACACAGTAAATTCATCAATTACTCCGGGTGCCTGCATACACCAATAATAATCACCAATATCGTGAGTACTCTTTATAGTCCCAATCTGCACACCAGTGCCTTACTGTGACATAGGTGAGCCTTGCTCACGACATACAAAATACTCTGGCTAAATAATATAGCTGACTAAAGGGGAATTGGGAGGGAAACTAGAATCACCTACTTCCACCTATCCTTCGGTGAGAGTTGAGTTGTAGCTCCTGGTCCTGGCTCCTGCCTCGTGTAGGGAACGCCCCCACACACACCTGTCGTGTCCTCCAGGAACTCAATCAACGTCCCACCGTAAGTGCGTCGTCTCCGTGCCTTTTCACTGCAGGTCCGTGCTCCTCCTCAACTTCTTGTGGGGTTGGAGTCGGTCTCCCGGCCGTCGACTTCTCCTCCCAGCTACGGCTGCCCGCCTACGTCTCGGCTGCAGTCATTCGGATTCCCGAATAGTTTTCTTCTTCCGCTGCTTCCCGGTGGCTCGGTCCAGCCACTACGCCGTCACAAACGAGTGAACTGCCTCAGACGTTGCATACGTCACTGCACAGACTTCACTTCTTCTTGCACAGTGCCTGTCCTGGAGCACTTGTTGCTCAATATCCCGTCGATTCCCTCTCTGGTCCAACACATGAATGAAGGAAGACCTCACAGAGTACTGGCAGACTTCGGGTGACGCGTAAAATCCACGGGAGGGGGAAACAACTGTCAAACTGACAGGACCAATCTTCGCACGTCCAACCACCTTGACGTGTCGTGTCAGACTGATTCCCTCCGGAGGATTGGTCCATCCACTACGTCATCACTGTGGAGCTATCAGCCGTCGCATACGTCGCTGCCTAGACTCCACTCTTGCACAACACCTGTTCCTGGAGCACTTGTTGCTCAATATTCTGTCAATTCCTTCTCTGGTCCAACACATGAAGGAAGGATGACCCCACAGGTGATGGCAGACCACGGGTGATGCGTAAGTCCTCCGGAGACGGGGTAAACTGTCCAACTGACAGGACCCCCCAGCACACGTCCGACCTCCTTGATGTGCTGTCTTAGACTCATGGCCCCAGCGTGGCACGATGACCGGGCCCCCCTTCCTTCGCCACGGGAGGTTTTCATTGGCTTCCTGTGCCACGTCGCTGTCGGTGACCAATCTGGTGTCACTGACGTCACACAGTTTTGGCAGCAAAACAGAAGAGCCAGCGCCATATTGGCTTCCTAAAGGGCCTAAACAACAGCCCAAAATACTCTTCTTTTATAAATTTCTCGGCACTTCGAGAGCACTACATTCTCCCACATATACCAAACTGCTGCCTGCGACGTAGAGAACGCTCGGGTAATGTGGACATGACTCTTACTGCAGGGGTTGGAGAAATATAAGGGGGGGAACACCGTCACATACCCCCTCCCCTTAAAATAAGAGTCATGTCTGGTTAGTGCATACAGGACAGGGCATCTGCTACTACGTAGTCTTTCCCTCGGATGAGTTTAATTTCCAACCAGTATTCCTGCCGCCAATGCGAGACGCTCCTTACGTATCCGTCGACCATTCCCGCGGTCACTCCTGGTGTCCATTGTTTCTTCAGCATGGACAGAGGACCTTGCACACCTTGTCCATACACCAGCTGGAAAGGTGAGAAACCTAACGATCCTACCACTGCGTTATGCATGGCAAACAACGCAGGGCACACTGATTCCTCACACTCAGTTCCCTGCTCTGCGCAGAACACTCTCATCAGCATGTCGTCCTGTACGTAACAATGAGTAGCCCTCTCAGGACCAACACGTCCTCCATCGGCCTCATGAATCAATTCAGGGAACTCTATCTGCTGCAACTCTCCAAGACTAGTGCGGCCTACCCCTAGAGAACTGGTGAGGGTCACCTGTAACTCACCATTCGGGCTGCCTTCGCCCTCCACTCGTTCTCCGGGTCCCATGAAGAGGTGATCGATTCCCAGGCTATCGGACGTCTCCTCGTCAGCACTATCAGATCCACACCCTCCGTGCCCTTCGCACTGCCTCGGCATCACAGCACAAACCGGGAACGCCGCCCGTGGCGATTCCTTTCTCGTCCCCACAGGCGTCTAACACTCCGCCTGTCTCCTCATAGTGCTCTATGCACTCCTCGCCCTTCGCGAGATTCGGGAGGACATATCCTCCACATGGGTCATTTCCCAAGATGACTTGTGCCTCCATCTTGGGCATTGATGCACAGACCCCCACTACTAGGGTCTGGCAGCCATAATCAGAATTCAGAGTCACCTGGTGTAGGGGCATCCTCACTGGGCCTCCCACAGTGGTCACACTTGCCATCCCCACACTGGTACTCTCGTAACCCTCGGGGAACAGGGTTTCGCTCACCAGGGTAAAATCTGCCCCAGTGTCTCTTAATATCTTCACCGGGATGGGGTCTGCGTCCCCCATCCTTACAGTTCCCTCACTCACGAATGGGTGAACTCTTTTCTCCCCACTCAGTACGGGTTCATCCCGCACCCACTCGGCCATCTGGTCCTCGACCCTCACGAAAGCAACGTTCCCCCGCTGCTCAGGGTATCTGCATTCCCGCGCGACGTGTCCGAATATTCCGCAGTTGTAGCAGCGGATCCTTCTTCTTCTGTGGATCCTCCTCGCGCCATTCATCGACTCCTCCGTTTCGGCAACAACTCTTGAGCTCTCAGCTTGGGACTTCTCTACCGGCTCCACAGCACTCTTTGAACCTCTCCTGTCCCCACTCGAGAGGTGGGACTCAGGAGAACTCGCTCCCGTCCTCCATCCGTCCGTCCTTCTATATCTTCTCCCATATCCAGAGTGTATGGGCGGTCGGTGCCGTCCCTCACGGTATGGTCGCAGGGCTTCTTCCAGCATGTCGGCTCTGTCGGCTGCGGCTCTCAGGTCCTTTATGTCCGCCTCCTTTACTCTCACCCTGATCTCAGGAGAGAGCACGGACATAAACTTCTCAATGACCATTAGCCTCTTGACCTCTTCAGCCAACCTCGCTCCTTCAGAGTCCAGCCACTTAAGGAACTTTCTCTCCATGTCCCTCGCCGTCTCCGCATAAGATTTTCCTGGCGAACGGGTACACTCCCTGAATCTCTTCCTGTAACATTCCGGCGTGAGCTTGAAAGAATGGAGCACAGCTCTCTTTACAGCATCGTAGTCGGTGCACTCTCCGAGGTCGAGCATGTTGTAGGCTTCACGAGCTTCACCGGTGAGCCTACTCTGAACCAGCTCCGCCCACTCCGCCCTCGGCCACTTCTTCAAGGTAGCGATCTTCTCGAAGTGGTCGAAGAAACCTTCAGCTTCATTTGGTATAAAGACCGGCAGATCTCGCTCCCTCACTCGGCGGTCTTCCTGTTGTGGCAGAGCAGGTACACCTAGCCCTAGCTCAGCCCGCTTCAGCTCCACCTGCTTGTTAGCTTCTATCTCCTGCTGTCTCAGCCTAGCCTTTCGCTCGTGCTCCTCTCGTCGCAGCTGTGCTTCTCGCTCCAGTTCTTCCCTGCGCAGCTGTGCTACTTCACTCCTCAGCTGTGCTTCTCGCTCTTGTTCTTCCCTGCGCAGCTGTGCTTCTTCTCTCCTCAGCTGTGCTTCTCGCTCTTGTTCTTCCCTGCGCAGCTGTGCTTCTCGCTCTTCTCTGCGCTGCTGTGCTTCCAGCTGCAGCTTCATTATCTCCAGCTTAACGCTGTGCCTGCTGCCGCTGGATCCTCTGCTGCTCCCATCAATGCTCAGGTGTCCTCTCATACTGGCAGGTGTTTGTGGCCGTTCCTCCCCCAAAGCTTCGTCTCGTGCCCTGAGCTGTGCCATGATCTCCAGTCTTCTCTCTCCCACTTTGGAAGATCTCAGCTTATCCCAAAATGGTCTGCTATTGACTGTAACTGTGCCTTGGTGCACTCCTCCAGCACCTGCTCATCTCTAGTGTCAATGAACCTTATTATTTTATCATCCTCCATCTTGTGCTATGAGTGATAACCTGCACCTGATACCTAATACCACTGCCAAGTACCACAACTGCAACCTTTATCTTGATCGTGATCCTGGCAAGGTCGCCAATGTCGGGGTTCCTCGGCGAGCACCAGTATACTCAAGGTCACTCACCGTAGCCCAGCGGGTCTTCACTCTATCCTCGTGGCGCCACTGTACGCCAGGAGAGTATCCCAGTCAATCCCAACCGGCCTCTGATCGAGAAGGAGTGCGAACACAACTTGTTCACTTAACTGTTCTATGCCCGCCCCAACATAGTGCTCTACTACTAACCACAAGGTCGCCAACTGGTGTTTCCGGTGTCCAGTAACACGTCAGTGGTTTTGTTGAATTGTGGTAACAGTGGCTAGAGCACACTCAATATGTCTGATATCAGGCAGGTATTTACTTCTATCACGATCTGCTGTCAGGTATTATATAGCCACAAGAAATATGGAGGGGATGATATAAACACCAATGTACTTTGTATTTTACTTAAAACTCATTCAAAGACATCACAAGATTATATCAATAAGCAAACAGCTGTTTCAGGCGGGAGCCGCTCGTTCCCACATATAATATGAACTCGCCAAGTTGGCAATGCTCCCCCTCACGTCAATGTCAAAATTAGCCAGGCGACTACCCCCGCGCGAATGTCACTTTATCTGTTTGTTTGTGGCGTGACGCGCCAGTTTCTTTAAGTTCTGAAAGATCACGAGAAGTTCGAACACACAATATTTGCGACAATAGAATGTAAACACTTCGCTGCACTGATCTTGAGCTCAATCAAACATTTCTATATTAAAGGTGGCAATAATTCACTGTCATGGTATTACACACTGCCCTTCATTTAATGATAACGGATGCAAGTATATATCACTGGAGTTCTCAGTAATTCCTTTCGTGGGCGATAACACAATTAATCACTGCACACATGAATGATTATTCAATACACAAGCATAGACATATATATATATATATATATGGATGAGTCATAGACATTAATAATGGTAATAACATAGTTACTGGGCACATAGCCTAACTCCAAATACTGGCACATTTATATATATATATTCTCTCACTATATGATCATATTAAAGTCTCATTAATGACATTATCAACACAGTAAATTCATCAATTACTCCGGGTGCCTGCATACACCAATAATAATCATCAATATCGTGAGTACTCTTTATAGTCCCAATCTGCACACCAGTGCCTTACTGTGACATAGGTGAGCCTTGCTCACGACATACAAAATACTCTGGCTAAATAATATAGCTGACTAAAGGGGAATTGGGAGGGAAACTAGAATCACCTACTTCCACCTATCCTTCAGTGAGAGTTGAGTTGTAGCTCCTGGTCCTATCTCCTGCCTCGTGTAGGGAACGCCCCCACACACACCTGTCGTGTCCTCCAGGAACTCAATCAACGTCCCATCGTAAGCGCGTCGTCTCCGTGCCTTTTCACTGCAGGTCCGTGCTCCTCCTCAACTTCTTGTGGGGTTGGAGTCGGTCTCCCGGCCGTCGACTTCTCCTCCCAGCTACGGCTGCCCGCCTACGTCTCGGCTGCAGTCGTTCGGATTCCCGAATAGTTTTCTTCTTCCGCTGCTTCCCGGTGGCTCGGTCCAGCCACTACGCCTTCACAAACGAGTGAACTGCCTCAGACGTTGCATACGTCACTGCACAGACTTCACTTCTTCTTGCACAGTACCTGTCCTGGAGCACTTGTTGCTCAATATCCCGTCGATTCCCTCTCTGGTCCAACACATGAACGAAGGAAGACCTCACAGAGTACTGGCAGACTTCGGGTGACGCGTAAAATCCACGGGAGCGGGAAACAACTGTCAAACTGACAGGACCGATCTTCGCACGTCCAACCACCTTGACGTGTCGTGTCAGACTGATTCCCTCCGGAGGATTGGTCCATCCACTACGTCATCACTGTGGAGCTATCAGCCGTTGCATACGTCGCTGCCTAGACTCAACTCTTTCACAACACCTGTTCCTGGAGCACTTGTTGCTCAATATTCTGTCAATTCCTTCTTCGGTTCAACACATGAACGAAGGAAGACCCCACAGGTGATGGCAGACCACGGGTGATGCGTAAGTCCTCCGGAGACGGGGTAAACTATCCAACTGACAGGACCCCCCAGCGCACGTCCGACCTCCTTGACGTGCTGTCTTAGACTCATGGCGCCAGCGCGGCGCGATGACCGGGCCCCCCTTCCTTCGTGACGTCATATTCGCCACGGGAGGTTTTCATTGGCTTCCTGTGCCACGTCGCTGTCGGTGACCAATCTGGTGTCACTGACGTCACACAGTTTTGGCGGCAAAACAGAAGAGCCAGCGCCATATTGGCTTCCTAAAGGGCCTAAACCACAGCCCAAAATACTCTTCTTTTATAAATTTCTCGGCACTTCGAGAACACTACATTCTCCCACATATACCAAACTGCTGCGTGCGATGTAGAGAACGCTCGGGTAATGTGGACATGACTCTTACTGCCTGCGTGGGAGAAATATAAGGGGGGAACACCGTCACAATATATATATATATATATA
The DNA here is from genome assembly GCF_040958095.1 of Procambarus clarkii. NCBI lineage: Eukaryota > Metazoa > Arthropoda > Malacostraca > Decapoda > Cambaridae > Procambarus > Procambarus clarkii. The sequence goes on along the minus strand of NC_091178.1, from coordinate 34,560,459 downwards.
TATATATATATATATATATATATATATATATATATATATATATATATATATATATATATATATATACATATATATATATATATATATATATATATATATATATATATATATATACATATATATATATATATATATATATATATATATATATATATATATATATATATATATATATGTATATATATATATATATATATATATATATATATATATATATATATATGTATATATATATATATATATATATATATATATATATATATATATATATATATATATATATATATATATATATATATATATTAGTATATTTTGGTAGCAGTCTTTCCTAAAGACATATATTGTTAAATATGACCGAAAAAGTAAGATTAATAATTCTAACACGAATTTTCTCTATCTTTCTTACGTTTCTTTTCACTGTTGATTGTAATTCAAAGATCAATTCTCCAAAATTCATTTTTATTTCTAGTCTGACGCGACACTTGAGAGCGTTTCGTAAAACTTATTACATTTTCAAAGACTTTCGTTTACAAACACACAACTGAAACTGAATAGAGCTTACACATCTTTCGAGTTTATATCTACATTTGGGGGAGGTGGATGAGGTGAAACCAAACTTTCAACAAAGGGTATTGAATGGGTATTGAATGAATTGAATTGAATGAATTCAAACACAAGACAGAACACGAAACAATGGGTATTGAATGGGTATTAAATTCAAACACAAGACAGAACACGAAACAATGGGTATTGAATGGAAGTAATTGTAGAAAGCCTATTGGTCGATATTTCTTGATGCTGCTATATTGGAGCAGAGTCTTGAAGTGGGTAGAATATAGTTGTGCATTAATTGGCTGTTGATTGCTGGTGTTGACTTCTTGATGTGTAGTGCCTCGCAGACGTCAAGCTGCCTGCTATCACTGTATCTATCGATGATTTCTGTGTTGTTTGCTAAGATTTCTCTGGTGATGGTTTGTTTGTGAGAAGAGATTATATGTTCCTTAATGGAGCCCTGTTGCTTATGCATCGTTAAACGCCTGGAAAGAGATGTTGTTGTCTTGCCTATATACTCGGTTTTTTGAGGCTTACAGTCCCCAAGAGGGCATTTGAAGGCATAGACGACGTTGGTCTCTTTTAAAGCGTTCTGCTTTGTGTCTGGAGAGTTTCTCATGAGTAGGCTGGCCGTTTTTCTGGTTTTATAGTAAATCGTCAGTTGTATCTTCTGATTTTTGTCTGTAGGGATAACGTTTCTACTGACAATATCTTTCAGGACCCTTTCCTCCGTTTTATGGGCTGTGGAAAAGAAGTTCCTGTAAAATTGTCTAATAGGGGGTATAGGTGTTGTGTTAGTTGTCTCTTCAGAGGTTGCATGGCGTTTCACTTTCCTTCTTATGATGTCTTCCACGAAACCATTGGCGAAGCCGTTGTTGACTAGGACCTGCCTTACCCTACAGAGTTCTTCGTCGACTTGCTTCCATTCTGAGCTGTGGCTGAGGGCACGGTCGACATAAGCGTTAACAACACTCCTCTTGTACCTGTCCGGGCAGTCACTGTTGGCATTCAGGTACATTCCTATGTTTGTTTCCTTAGTGTAGACAGCAGTGTGGAAAACTCTGCTCCTTTCCATGACTGTTACATCTAGAAAGGGCAGCTTCCCATCCTTCTCCATCTCGTAAGTGAAACGCAGCACAGAATTCTGCTCAAATGCCTCCTTCAGCTCCTGCAGATGTCTGACATCAGGTACCTGTGTAAAAATGTCGTCAACATACCTGCAGTATATGGCCGGTTTCAAGTTCATGTCGACTAAGACTTTTTGCTCGATGGTACCCATGTAGAAGTTTGCAAACAGGACACCTAGGGGAGAACCCATGGCGACCCCATCTACTTGCTTACACATGTGTCCATCCGGGCTCAAGAAGGGTGCCTCTTTAGTACAAGCTTGGAGTAGTTTCCTTAGACTGTTTTCTGGTATGTCAAGAGGAGTACAGGCCGGATCACGGTACACTCTGTCGGCTATCATCCCGATAGTTTCATCCACAGGTACGTTGGTAAACAGGGATTCTACGTCCAACGAGGCTCTTATCCTTGTGGCCCGTGTATATATATATATATATATATATATATATATATATATATATATATATATATATATATATATATATATATATATATATAAATATATATATATATATATATATATATATATATATTATAAAACGTACGCTTGGCTTGTACAAACGAGAAATCCAAAAACCTCTTAGGATATTGTAAACTCTTCCCAATTTCATATATTTTAGCAATCTCTTCATCAAAAAACTCAGGGCTGCAAACCCTTATTTTCAGGAATGTTTCTACGAGCTTTGAGGGTTTGCAGCCATGAGTTTTTTGATGAAGAGATTGCTAAAATATATGAAATTGGGAAGAGTTTACAATATCCTAAGAGGTTTTTGGATTTCTCGTTTGTACAAGCCAAGCGTACGTTTTATAATCACGTCCCTAAAGCGAAACCAAAAATTATTAACTCATTGGTGGTACCTTATGCGAGTGGACTTGAAAAATTGTCTCTGATTTTTAAGAAACTTAATATAAATTTGGTGTTCACTAATAGTACGATCAAATCCAATTTAATAAAAAAAAAACTCCCCTGATACAGCAGGTTGTGTGTATTCGATTCCCTGCAATGATTGTGATTCTGTGTACCTTGGACAAACAGGAAAGTCCTTACAATTGCGCTTGTCACAACATGCTTATAGTATTAGAACTGCCCAAACGTCTAATGCATTGTATCTACATACGAGTTTATGCGATCACAATATTAACTGGAATGGGGCAAAAAGCATTACCAATTGTGGGGATTTCGTGGAACGGAATTTGATTGAGTCTGCTCTAATCAGTCAGTGTCCAAATCTTCTTAATGTTAGTACTGGAATGTACAAACTTGATCCATTTTTAAGTTATAATATTGCACAACAGTTTAAGAAACAACTCTGATAGAGAGGCTTACAATGTCTCATTATAATTGTATATTCATATATTGTGTGTTCATGAGGCTTTTCTTTAATCTTTCATCCTTATTCTCTGACCGCTTAATCCTCTTTGACCATTCTAAGCTAAGCTATACCTGTTTTTGGTTAATTACACCTGACCAACCCTTGGGATGGGGTGGTCAGGTGTTGGCCTATATATCTTCCCCCCTTCTCCTTAGTCAGTCTGGTGTTGACAAAGGCTTTAACAAAGCCGAAACGTTCACCTCATTTCATATTTCTCTGTGGATTTTCCGCATATGTATATATATATATGTATATATATATATATATGTATATATATACATATATATATGTATATATATACATATATATATATATATATATACATATATATATATATATATATATATATATATATATATATATATATATATATATATATATATATATATATATATATATATATATATATATATATATATAATATGACCGAAAAAGTAAGATTAATAATTCTAACACGAACTTTCTCAATCTTTCGTACATTTCTTTTCACTGTTGGTGGTAATTCAAAAATCAATTCTCCAAAATTCATTTTTATTTCTAGTCTGACGCGACACTTGAGCGCGTTTCGTAAAACTTATTACATTTTCAAAGACTTTAGTTTAAACATACACAACTGAATTGAACTTACACATCTCCGATTCGTTTATATCTACATTTGAGTGAGGTGGATGGGGTGAGGTGGTATTTAATAAGGTATTAATTTCATCAACACACGACAGAACACGAAACAATGGGTATTGAATAGAAGTGATTGTAGAAAGCCTATTGGTCCATATTTCTTGATGCTTCTATATTGGAGCGGAGTCTTGAAGTGGGTAGAATATAGTTGTGCAACTATTGCACAACTATAGCCTTTGTATTGAGCTTTTCCACATTTATCTATGGTATGTCCATAAAGCTTGCAATACTTACAATACAATTGAGAGCTCACTTGATCGGTACTCACTTTGTCCTAACTATACCAAGACTTCTTACTGGAAGGTGGGTCTGTTGTTTGCTAGTGTATGAGGCTGTAGGTGTCAGCCGACGTCGCACATCTGATGTAGTTGGTTTCTTCTTTGTCTGCTAAATATAAACGGATGGAAGAGGGAGCACGTCTAAAGAATTCCTCAACTAGAATGAGGTTGACGAGTTCTGAAAATATTGAGACATGTGCTGCTTCCAGCCATTTCATGAAATATCTTTTCTTTGTATTGGCAAATTCTAAAAAGGTGGTGGTACTTGCCTTTAGATAATCACGGAATTTTCGTCTGTAGCTTTCGGTGGAGAGAAGGTAGGCGTCTAAAACTGCTTGCTTTAGGGTCTGGTAGTCATTCTCAGATGCTAAGGTACTGAGAGTAACCGCAGCTCTACCTGTGAGGTGCACTCTGAGAAGGGTAGACCATTGATCTTCATTGACCATTGCTCCATGGGGAGCATCTAGTTGATACTCGTGTGCAAGAGTTTGTAATTCGGTCCTCTTGGCACGACTTAAGTTCCCTACCACACTTGCTGGATCATTACGAAATGCTGAGAGATGAAACATTTTGAAATAGCAAATAAGTGTACAACGAATATACTTGTGATATTGTAAGTGTCAGTAACATGATGACGTGGCAACTGGTAACTATCCTGTGAAAAGTTAATCGTTAACAATTAACGTTAATATTAGTATGGTAAATGATTAGTCAATCAAAATCGCAGGAAATCTTGTACCTGGTACTCAATGTAAGAGAATAAAAGCAAGAAAATCCTACTAAATAAATGAAAACGATAGTTTCGAAAACAAATGAAACTTTTAATTGTTTCAAAAGTGAACAGGTTGTCCAAGAATGTAGGGATACCTGGCCGAGTCTCTATAGGACAGAAGCAAGGGTTTTCCTACTTAATTATATGATACTTACAGAATTAGCGTTCCTTGTGCTCTGAAAAAAGAAAGCTAATTCCCTACCTAAGTAAATATCATCATCTCTGACCGACGTGTTGGGGTGCGAGTGTCAACTGGTGACGAGAACTGCTGTTGAGGTCCCAACTCAGCAACGTAATCCGTGCTCAACCCGTTCTCGCAAATTCGTATAGTCAATATTGACTTATTAACTACGTGCATAGGTGATATACTAAACATAATAGATACCCTTAAAAAGCTTCATACAAAACACCGACCTTACCTAACCTTGTTAGTATGTTAAGATAAGCATCTTATTGCTTCGTAATTGCAATTATTACTTAACCTATAACTATAATAGGTTAAATAACAATTGTTTACTTAACAATTGTTATTTAATTGCTATTTACAATTATTACTTAACCTATACCTATAATAGGTTAAATAACAATTGTAATTACGAAGCTATAAGATGCTTATCTTAACATACTAACAAGGTAAGGTAAGGTCGGTGTTTTCTATGAAGCTTTTTAAGGGTATCTATTATGTTTAGTATGTCACCTATGCACTTATTTAATAAGTCAATATTGACTATACGAATTTGCGAGAACGGGTTGCCGTGCTAGAGGAACTATGGCCCTCTATATCCTCCTGTGGTCGGATTGCAGAAGGTTGGGTGCTTTGGCCCGAAGACAAATCAAAGTACCAGGGTACCAAAATGATGATCTGTCTTAATTTGAGAAGTATCCTAGGGACAAAAAAAGGTGGAATACACGAGTAATAACACTGAGGGAGGGATGACCAATTAAATGAATGACTGAGGCCTACAGTCACCACGTAATCCACAGTTATCCAAAGTTATCCAACACTCACAATATGCTACCCTCGGAATGCACAAAATACACAGCACCATATAAATATTAAAAGTAATGAAAATATTGAAAAGCAACTGTTTCAAAGCCAAGTAAACTTAACACAAATTGATGTTTTAGTACTAGTAATTTGGATGACAGTGGGACGAGGACTCACCTAGTTTTGCTTGATTGAGCTTCCGCTCCTTGGTCCCTCCTCTCAACAGTCAACTAGTGTACAGGTTCTTGAGCCTACTGGGCTTTATCATATCTACACTTGAAACTGTGTATGGAGTCTGCCTCCACCACATCACTTCCTAATGCATTCCATTTGTCTACTATTCTGACGCAGAAAAAGTTCTTTTTAACGTCTCTGTGGCTCATTTGGGTACTCAGTTTCCCAACCCGTTCTTGCATATGCTTACAGTCAATATTGGCTTATTTAATAAGTGCATATGTGACATACTAATTGATTGTGAATATTTTAGTTTACCTTGAAAAGCTTCATAGAAAACACCGACCTCACCTAACCTTCTTAGTATGTTAGGATAAGCATGTTATTGCTTCTTATTTACAATCATTATTACCTATCAATGGTATAGGTTAAGTAATAATTGTAATTAAGAAGCAATAAGACGCTTATCTTAACATACTAAGAAGGTTAAGTGAGGTTGGTGTTTTCTATGAAGCTTTTCAAGGTAAACTAAAATATTCACAATTAATTAGTATGTCACATATGCACTTATTAAATAAGCCAATATTGACTATAAGCAAGTGCGAGAACGGGTTGCAGTTTATACCTGTGTCCCCTTAGTTGCGTATCACCTGTGTTAAACAGTTTATCTTTTTTTTCCCTATCAATTTCTGAGAATTTTGTAGGTAGTGATCATGTCTCACCGAGCTCTCCTGTCTTCCAGCGACGTGAGGTACATTTCACGCAGCCTTTCCTCGTAACTCATTCCTCTTAGTTCTGGGACTAGCCAAGTGGCACACCTCTGAACTTTTTCCAGCTTCGTCTTGTGCTTGACAAGGAACGGGCTCCATGCTGGGGCCGCATACGCCAGGATTGGTCTTAGTAGTAGGCATCCAACAGTCTCTGAAGACTATGGAGTTGCGCCCTGGTTGTCTGGTTGACAACCAGACCACTTTTTGGCAAACTTTTTGATTGGCCTTCAAAAAAGACTCACTCACACACAAACACATACACATGTACTCACACATCCCATGTAGTGCCTACCATATGTGGTATAGAAAGTTCTGAAGGATTCCTTACACAGGTTTCTGAAGGCAGTTCTGATGTTAGCCAGCCTCGCATACGCCGCCGATACGAGTTCATACGAGTGTGTGATGGGTTGTGATTCGGCTGTGTGTAATCCCGTAATGCCATTGTATTCAATAAATATTTCAATGTTTCTGGACATTATATCTTAGAGCTGGAGGTCAAGGAATGGGTGAGGGCGAGTCAACATCCCTCCCACTTGCCTAACAATAATCTGAATTATCGAATGTTACAAAGACATGAGTTATTGTTCCTTATTCATTTGGTAAGAGGGACATCGAAGGTTGAAGAGATTGGTGAACAAAAATTGGCCTTTCATGACGTTAGAAAGTTTACTGATCCGACCCTTTAAGGTCTGGGTGACGGAAGCTTTCTGACATCATGAAGCATCATCAAACTACTAAACCACCCAGTGTCTGATCACCTGACCGTTCCCCCCCCCCCACCTCGACGCTCCTCTCACCAGGGCAGTAACGAGAGTATGGCTCGTTACTGTGAAAGTTGCTAATGAGACTTACGTTATGAAACCAGGTGACGTTATAGACCTTAGGATTGGCCTTGAGGTGACAGGTGAAGGTGACAGAGCCGCCCTCACGAACACCGGCCTCGCCTCCTCCTCCCCCGCTGATGCTGAGGGTGGCCACCGGCACGACTGTGGACACACACACACACATACAGTAAACAAGCTGTAACGAAATGTTTCACATGCAAACTATTAATTTGAACAGTTACTTTGTGATTTAGAAACATGTTTGAGAGATACTTTTGCTATTAGGCTCATTGCAGCCTATCTATCTCCTATGTTATAAAGATGGCGGGGCAGTATGCTGGTCGTCCCATGTTGGTGTTGAAGACGGCTGACAGAAACAAGGTGATAGCTGACTGTTGGTAGTTGACTGAATTTATGTGATGTGCAGCGCCTCGTCGACATCCACTCATCTACTGTTGTATCTAACGATTATTTTAGTGTTGTAATCGACAGATGATTGGACATGAGCAAGGCACTGCACATGAGACAATCCCAGCCAGTCATCAACAGCCACCTGTCACAATGTCACTGCGCCATTTTGGACACCAAGGTGCAACTTGCAACATACTGTCTAAGCAAACATTAACACATGGGAGATGGTTAACCTGTGGTGATCCTACTGGCCCCATGTGACACTTCATCTCACTCTAGATTATATTGTGTGCTGTTTCAGCCAAACTGTAGTCACTTGTTTTCTGCCTCTGAGATGGTAAACAAAACGGATTCTCTCAGTATCATGCTGTACTAAAACATAAAAAATTACTTTTGGAAAGATAATATTTCATCTTCAATTTTAAATGAAGATGCATTTTTAAATGAAGAAGAACATAAGAAATATATAAGAGATCAGTAGTTTAAAACGAGACAAAAAAGGAATTCATGTTCAGAAACGATTGGAGAGTGTTGTGCTGACTAGACCTCTGAGGGCGGAATAATGATTTCTTTTGGGTGAGGTCAATTTGTGCTCACCTAATTGTGCCTTTTTTGTTTATTGTGTTTTATGGGCTTTATGTAACAAGTTAGAACATGTTTGGAATGGAGAAATATGTATTTCAATGGTGTATATATTGAATATGTGTTTTTGGTTATGATATGTTAGCATTTGAAGTAAAAATGTGAATAGAGTACAGGATTTGAGAAGCATAAGTGAATACTATAGTGAGCCAAAGGCTAAGCCTAAATTTAACCAAATTTAAGACAATTTCTGCCAACTTTGCCCCAATTTATTAATATTTACCCGAATATCAGACAATATCCACCAAATTTACACGATGTTGTCGCATCATAGCACAGCCAAAACCCAATTTGTCCCCAAATTTCATCTATTACATTTAAATTTAATGTGTATTTCCAATATCCAATATTCCAGTCACCTCATGTCATATCCTATTCCCAGGACCATTTCATATTGATAGTGCAGTGTCCACCCAGCTATTTCCAATATCCAGATGTGTTCATATATCTTTAATCCTACTAAGCCAGACCTAATCCAACAAGGCTAAGGCCAAATTTAACAAATTTATCTCAATTTAAGACAATTTCCACCAAATTTATCCGAATTTATAAAAAATCCATCATATTTACACGATTTTGTCGTATCATAGCACAGCCAAAGCCCAATTTGTCCCCAAGTTTGAAAAAATATTCCAAATAAATTTAAAGTGTATTTCCAATAACCAAAATCCGGTTGCTACATATCATACCCTATTCTAGAACCATTTCATACTGATAGTGCTGTGTCCATCCAGCTATTTTCCAATATCCAGATGTGTTTTTTTCTAGCATCGATCCAGCCAAACCAGACCCGCCTAGTTAAGAAAAGGTTTGATTTTGGGTTTAACCTAAATTACCTGTGCCTAACCCACACAGATCTTTGCTGGATATTACAACTTCATTGTTAAGAAATTGTTCATATTGGTGCATAAACCTAAAGGGTGGATTTTTGGGTATAAACCTAAATGACCTGCAACTGTCCTACTCGGGTCTTTGTTAAATATTGTTTCTATATTCTTAGAAAAGTTTTTTGTTTTTGGATATGAACCTAACCGTACCATGCTAAACTCGCCTAGATCTAAGTGCAACACTGCAACTGTGTTGTTAGGAAAGTGTTTTTTCACTCATCAACTCAGCCTTAACACCTAACATTACCCCTAACACCTAATATCACGTTCACCTTATTTTTGGGGAAAGTGATGCATTTGATCAACCAAACTGCACTGCTCTGGTCCCATTCTCTGATACCAAGTGGGGGAAAAGGGTTCGAGAGCCGCATAATTGGTTTGGAAACTGAACCCTTCATATTGTTTAGCAAGCAAGTGATAATCTCTTGAAAGGTAGTTATGCGATTGTCACTGCTACACACACACACACACACACACACACACACACACACACACACACACACACACACACACACACACACACACACACACACACACACACACACACACACACACACACACACACACACACACACACACACACACACACACACACACACACACACACACACACACACACACACACACACACACACACACACACCACACACACACACACACACACACACACACACACACACACACACACACACACACACACACACACACACACACACACACACACACACACACACACACACACACACACACACACACACACACACACACACACACACACACACACACACACACACACACACACACACACACACACACACACACACACACACACACACACACACACACACACACACACACACACACACACACACACACACACACACACACACACACACACACACACACACACACACACACACACACACACACACACACACACACACACACACACACACACACACACACACACACACACACACACACACACACACACACACACACACACACACACACACACACACACACACACACACACACACACACACACACACACACACACACACACACACACACACACACACACACACACACACACACACACACACACACACACACACACACACACACACACACACACACACACACACACACACACACACACACACACACACACACACACACACACACACACACACACACACACACACACACACACACACACACACACACACACACACACACACACACACACACACACACACACACACACACACACACACACACACACACACACACACACACACACACACACACACACACACACACACACACACACACACACACACACACACACACACACACACACACACACACACACACACACACACACACACACACACACACACACACACACACACACACACACACACACACACACACACACACACACACACACACACACACACACACACACACACACACACACACACACACACACACACACACACACACACACACACACACACACACACACACACACACACACACACACACACACACACACACACACACACACACACACACACACACACACACACACACACACACACACACACACACACACACACACACACACACACACACACACACACACACACACACACACACACACACACACACACACACACACACACACACACACACACACACACACACACACACACACACACACACACACACACACACACACACACACACACACACACACACACACACACACACACACACACACACACACACACACACACACACACACACACACACACACACACACACACACACACACACACACACACACACACACACACACACACACACACACACACACACACACACACACACACACACACACACACACACACACACACACACACACACACACACACACACACACACACACACACACACACACACACACACACACACACACACACACACACACACACACACACACACACACACACACACACACACACACACACACACACACACACACACACACACACACACACACACACACACACACACACACACACACACACACACACACACACACACACACACACACACACACACACACACACACACACACACACACACACACACACACACACACACACACACACACACACACACACACACACACACACACACACACACACACACACACACACACACACACACACACACACACACACACACACACACACACACACACACACACACACACACACACACACACACACACACACACACACACACACACACACACACACACACACACACACACACACACACACACACACACACACACACACACACACACACACACACACACACACACACACACACACACACACACACACACACACACACACACACACACACACACACACACACACACACACACACACACACACACACACACACACACACACACACACACACACACACACACACACACACACACACACACACACACACACACACACACACACACACACACACACACACACACACACACACACACACACACACACACACACACACACACACACACACACACACACACACACACACACACACACACACACACACACACACACACACACACACACACACACACACACACACACACACACACACACACACACACACACACACACACACACACACACACACACACACACACACACACACACACACACACACACACACACACACACACACACACACACACACACACACACACACACACACACACACACACACACACACACACACACACACACACACACACACACACACACACACACACACACACACACACACACACACACACACACACACACACACACACACACACACACACACACACACACACACACACACACACACACACACACACACACACACACACACACACACACACACACACACACACATGATTGGGAGAACAAGGAACCGCATGGAGGCGAGGATACGTGGAGAGCCAAACTACTGGAGGTGGCGACTAGAAACTTCTTAACCCAGCATGTCAGAGAACCCACAAGGATGAGCGGAAATGACGAACCAGCGAGACTCGACCTGGTTTTCACCCTGAACGACTCTGACATAAGAGAAATCAGTTTTGAGGACCCAGTAGGAATGAGCGACCACAGTGTATTGGTGTTTGAGTACCTGATTGAAGAAGGGTTATTGAACTCGAGGAGGGATACCGAAACCAAAAGGTTAGCATACCGAAAGGGAAACTATGAGGAGATAAGAAAATGCCTAGCAGATATAGCATGGGAAACAGAGCTCAGGGAAAAGACGGCCCAAGATATGATGGAATACATCACGCAAAAATGCAAGGACGTAGCAAACAAGTTTGTCCCAGTCCAAAAGGAAAACAGTGAAATGAAGATGAGAAACCCATGGTTTAATCAGAGATGTAGGCTAGCTAAGCAGCAAAGTAAAAGGGCATGGAGAAACTATAGGAATAACAGGACACTGGAGAGCAGAGAAAGATACCAGAATGCTAGGAATAAATATGTTAGGATGAGAAGAGAGGCAGAAAGACAATACGAAAATGACATCGCAAGCAAGGCAAAGACTCAGCCTAAATTGCTGCATAGCCACAGCAGGAGAAAAACAACAGTAAAGGAACAGGTTATGAAATTAAGGATATGGGCAGAAGGATTCACTACAAACGACAAGGAAGTGTGTGAGGAACTGAATAAGAAATTCCAAGAGGTCTTCACCTTAGAGCAAGGAGAAATCCCAGAGATAACAGAGGGAATAGCTAACCAGGAACCACTGGAAGAGTTTGAGATTACCAGCGGGGAAGTAAGGAAGTGTTTACTAGAATTGGATGTGACAAAGGCTACAGGCCCAGATGGAATCTCCCCTTGGATACTAAAGGAAGGAGCAGAAGAACTGTGCCTCCCGCTCTCCATGGTGTATAACAAATCACTGGCAACAGGGGAACTGCCAGAAATTTGGAAAGCAGCTAACGTAGTCCCGATATACAAGAAAGGGGATAGACAGGAGGCACTGAATTACAGACCAGTGTCCCGAACCTGCATACCATGCAAGATGATGGAGAAGATTGTGCGAAGAAAGCTAGTGGAGCACCTGGAGCGAAAGAACTTTGTAACACAGCATCAACATGGATTCAGGGATGGCAGGTCCTGCCTCACAGGGTTACTTGAATTCTACGACCAGGCAACAAAAATAAGGCAAGAAAGAGAAGGGTGGGCAGACTGCATATTTTTGGATTGTCAGAAAGCCTTTGATACAGTGCCACACAAGAGGCTAGTGAAAAAACTGGAGATGCAGGCTGGAGTGAAAAGGAAGGTACTCCGTTGGATACAGGAGTACCTAAGTAACAGGAGACAACGAGTCAGTGTGAGGGGTGAGGTCTCAGATTGGCGAGACGTTACGAGTGGAGTACCGCAAGGGTCAGTCCTTGGACCTATACTGTTTCTGATATATGTAAATGATCTTCCAGAGGGTATAGAATCGTTTCTCTCAATGTTTGCCGATGATGCAAAAATTATGAGGAGGATTGAAACTGAGGACGATAGTAGGAGGCTACAAGATGACCTAGACAGACTGAGTGAATGGTCCAACAAATGGCTGTTGAAGTTCAACCCGAGTAAATGCAAAGTAATGAAACTAGGTGGTGGAAATAGGAGGTCAAACACAAGATACAGAATAGGAGATGAAGTACTTAATGAAACGAACAGAGAGAAAGATCTAGGAGTTGATATCACACCAAACCTGTCTCCTGAAGCCCACATAAAAAGAATAACGTCTGCGGCATATGCGAGGCTGGCTAACATCAGAACAGCGTTCAGGAACCTGTGTAAGGAATCATTCAGAATCCTGTACACCACATATGTAAGACCAATCCTGGAGTATGCGGCCCCAGCATGGAGCCCGTACCTTGTCAAGCACAAGACGAAGCTGGAAAAAGTCCAAAGGTATGCTACTAGACTAGTCCCAGAACTAAGAGGCATGAGTTACGAGGAAAGGCTGCGGGAAATGCACCTTACGACACTGGAAGACAGAAGAGTGAGGGGAGACATGATCACAACCTACAAAATCCTCTGAGGAATCGACCGGGTAAACAAGGATAAACTATTCAACACTGGTGGGACGCGAACAAGGGGACACAAGTGGAAACTAGGTACCCACATGAGCCACAGAGACGTTAGAAGGAACTTATTCAGTGTCAGAGTAGTTAACGGATGGAATGCACTAGGCAGTGATGTGGTGGAGGCTGACTCCATACACAGTTTTAAATGTAGATATGATAGAGCCCAGTAGGCTCAGGAATCTGTACACCAGTTGATTGACAGTTGAGAGGCGGGACCAAAGAGCCAAAGCTCAACCCCCGCAAGCACACATAGGTGAATACAAATAGGTGAGTACACACACACACAAATATATATATATATATATATATATATATATATATATATATATATATATATATATATATATTTTTATATATATATATATATATATATATATATATATATATATATATATATATATATATATATATATATATATATATATATATATGTCGTACCTAGTAGCCAGAATGCACTTCTCAGCCTACTATTCAAGGCCCGATTTGCCTAATAAGCCAAGTTTTCCCTAATTAATATATTTTCTCTAATTTTTTTCTTATGAAATGATAAAGCTACCCATTTCATTATATATGAGGTCAATTTTTTTTATTGGAGTTAAAATTAACGTAGATATATGACCGAACCTAACCAACCCTACCTAACCTAACCTAACCTATCATTATAGGTTAGGTTAGGTTAGGTAGCAGAAAAAGTTAGGTTAGGTTAGGTTAGGTAGGTTAGGTAGTCGAAAAACAATTAATTCATGAAAACTTGGCTTATTAGGCAAATCGGGCCTTGCATAGTAGGCTGAAAAGTGTGTTCTGGCTACTAGGTACGACATATATATATATATATATATATATATATATATATATATATATATATATATATATATATATATATATATATATATATATATATATATATATATATTGGTGTATACTGGCAGCAGGTTTTCTTTCAAACAAGTTTCATGGAATATGACCGCATATTCTGTATTTATTATTTTCTGGTTTAGGGCTTCTATCCCTCTAACTATTTTCTTAGCATCAGGGCTTAGCTGAAATAGGAGTTCTCCAAAACTAATTTTCGTACTTTTAAGGTGAAGAAAAGAAGTGATTTACTATAGAGTGTATTACACTTATTTATACAAGTTGTACAACGTTTCGAACCTTCATGGTTCATTCTCAAGTGAACAGATCTTACAATGCTGGTTGATTTTATACCCGCATTGGGTCAGGTGATAATACAATAAAGGTGAAAACATGGGGGAATACATAAGGGATAAATGTGGGGTGAAACATAGAGGTAACTGCAGAAGGCTTATTGGCCCATACGAGTCAGCTCCTATCTAAACACAAAGATTAATCCAGTGTAATTGGCCTGTTATGTTGGACATTGTCTTCTGTGTTGGCATCGATATGTTCTGGTCTTGTCCTTACTCTCATGGTGGGTAGAGTAAATAGTTCCGTGATTTGGGTGTTCATGGTAGGTTGTTCTATTCTTATGTGAATTGCCTCAAGAATTTGTAATCTTCTTGCATCTTGGGTTTTGTCTATTATGCAGGTATTCTTGTTCAACATTTCTTTTGTTAGAGTGATGTCATGGGCTTGTCTCATGTGATTCCTAGGGGCACCGGATTGAAGATGGCATGTCAAACGCCTCGTCAGCTTGGTCGACGTCATACCTATGTACATAGATTGAAGGTTACATCCTTCGTGGGGGCAAGTGTACATGTATACAACGCTTGACTGCTGTAGAGGGTTCTCCGTCGGCTTCGGGCTGTTTTTGATAAGGAGTTCGGAAGTCTTCTTGGTTTTGTAGAATATTATCAGGTTTATGTTTTGGTTAGGAGTAGTGCTTTTTACTCCTTTACAGATTATTTCTTTCATTATTCTTTCCTCTTTTATATGTTCACTGTGCATGGTTGATTTGTAATATAATTTTATTGGAGGTGTTATGGTTTCTGTTCTAGGTTCTGGATTATACCAACGGTCCAAGTGTCTTCTTATAGCAGCGTTTATTTCCGCGTTGCTATTTCCGTTGTTCACCAATACCTGAGTTACTCTTTCAAACTCTCTACTCACGTTGCTCCATTCAGAGCTGTGGGTAAGCGCTCGACGAATATAAGCATTGAGAACACTGGCTTTGTATCTTTGGGGGCACTCACTTCTACCGTTCAGGCATAATCCTATGTTGGTGGGCTTGGTATATACGTTGGTGCTTAAAGAGGTTCCTGTTTTTGTTATTAGTACATCCAGGAATGGCAAACTGTTATTTTCACTATTTTCATGTGTAAATCGGAGTACTGACTCTCTCTCTAGATGTCTTTTTAGGTCAATTAGTTCATCTGAGTCTTTTACTATTACGAATATGTCATCTACATAACGGCAATATACAGTTGGTTTTTGTCTGCTACTGAAGACCCTGTCTTCGATGGTTCCCATATAAAAATTAGCAAAAAAACTCCTAATGGAAAGCCCATTGCTACTCCGTCTATTTGTAAATACATGTCTCCTTGTGGACTGATAAAAGGGGCTTCCTTTGTACATGCTTCGAGAAGACTTTTCAAGTGTGGCTCAGGTATGTCTAATTTGGGGGTGCTCTCGTCTCTGTATACTCTGTCCAGTATCATTCCTATGGTTGTGTCGACTGGGACGTTGGTAAATAGGGATTCAACGTCCAGGGATGCGATGATTCCATCGGGCTGGGTAGATTTGATCAATTCTAGGAAATCTGCTGATGATTGTAGACTAAACTTACTTGGAGTGTATGGAGTTAGAAGATCATTGAGTTTCTTTGCCAGGTGATAAGTTGGGGTTGGTATTTGGCTGTTGGATATTTCCATCATCGAATACAGCATTGTTGTATTCTCATTACTTATTACTAACCATACTAAATATTGTAGTAAGTAAAATTAACAACTCGTAGAATTCTCATGTACTAATAATTCATCTGTGCATTAGGCTAGAATTCTCACATCACCTGACTCCAGTATTGCGTCAGATTTCCTTACAGTAAACACATTATATCCAATTTGTGTGAGAATTAAACACGATTCTCCATAATTAAAGCATTCTGTATGACAACTGATTGCAGACGAATTGTTCTCTAACTAAAAGCCGAATAGAGCGTTAGAATCATAGCGTCTACCTCGCGATAGAGTTAACGTCATCAATGAATGCCATGGGGAGACATTAATTCCTCTCCCTTATATATTTACTATTCTTAAATTGGTAAATAATAATAATTTGTTCCTCTAAATAATAAACCCGTCCAGTCTTTAACGTTTCAAACGCAAATGCGAGAAATATTAATGTCCGAGACAATAATTTGTTTTATGAACGTCGACTCGGCGTGGGTTGGAGGGACGCCATCCTCCTCAGTACGCGGACACGTGCAGAGCCGAAAGGAAGCAAACGTGCTCTTACCGTACTCATAAGAATACGCCATTGCCCAGCAAATAGGGCAGGTGTTATCCATCCACAGATGAAAGCCGCCACTGTGAGGCGTGAACAACCTTGCAGATAATATCTTCAACTAGTGCTGGTGTTAAATAAGGAGCCCTTTGACTTGGTTCCTGACGACACGTGATCAGCCAGCTGAAACGCATAACTACCCAGGATTGGTTCACCGGAGCCTGGGATGCGAAATACGGCAATCTTAATACTTATACAGTGCCCACAGCTAAGTATTCTTTTATTTGATGCATCAGGTAGAAGTGTGTTAATAGCAGGGTGATTGTTCGTTAAGCAGCGTGATAACACCTAATAACAGGTGATTAAATTGGCCATCTGTAAATTCTTAATATTCTTGAATATAAATTGAGTAGTTAAATCAATTGCTACTGGAAATTATTTATCTTGCAGCACGAGAGAAGAATTCTTCATACTGCCTTCATCCATGTTAGCCCGTTAAACTCGTTAGTGTACCGAGTCTGGAGATTAAGAGGACTTCTATGGCTTACTAAAGGAATCTCCGTCAAGCTAAGATTTATTTCCCTTTTTTTCATTCCTTTGCAATTAATTTGTGCAGAGTGCTTTGAGATTAATGTATGATTTACTGTAACTCATTATTATGCTCTTATTTATATTCCTCTTTATGTGAATGATATTAGTTTCAACATTACCTTATAGGATTAGATTATTATTAATTGAATTAGTGAACGAACCACACTAATTCCTGGACGTACTTACCTGCAGTAATAACCCCCCAATGTAGGTGTTTGAGGTTTGTTTCTTTAATAATACAGCCCATTAATTATTATTATGATCATGCTTTCTAGTTATATCCATAGTCACTGGTTTCCTCTAGAAATTATCCAATGATCTGAAATTCTCAGTTTCCCTCTTTACTTTAAAAGCGGGTGGTCCTTCGTAATTTTAATTTATTACATTAATTATTAATTAATCAGAATCAAGCCCAAATATCCCACATTGGCTGATTATAGGGCGTTGTGGGTTACCTGGTTTATGCGTCTTAACATTGCCGTAGGCATATCCTAAGCCATTGTCGCCTTGAAGTTTATTGAAATGCACACTACCTTTCTTTGCGTTGATTGCTGTAATTGTTTTGTTTACTTTCCGCTTAAGGTCATCTACGGGGTTCCTCGTGATTCGTTGAAATTTGGAGTCGTCACTAAGGATGTCGCTAATTTTGTTCATGTATTCATGGGTAGGAATCAATACATATGCTGCTGTCTTGTTGGCTTTTCTTATTGTTACGTCTTTCAGATTTTTTAGTTGTTTTGCTGCTTCTTTGAGTCGTGGGGTTAAGATTGTAGATGAATATGTTCCTCGTTTTTTCCCTGCTTCTGCAAGTAGTTCAGCTTGAAGTGTGTCAGTGGTGATGACTTTTTTGTTGTCTTCTAGCTTATGGATATCGTCCAGAAGCATTTCGATTTCCAGGCGTTTTTGATGCATCTTTGGACCAACGAGTCCTCTTAAATCTTGGTCTAAATTGTCAATTCTTATATAAACCAAAGATGCATCAAAAACGCCTGGAAATCGAAATGCTTCTGGAATATATATATATTATTCCTATATATATATATATATATATATATATATATATATATATATATATATATATATATATATATATATATATATATATATATATATATATATATATATATATATATATATATATATATATATATATATATATATATACATATATAATATTAGTATATTTTGGTAGCAGTCTTTCCTGTAGACATATATTATTAAATATGACCGAAAAAGTAAGATTAATAATTCTAACACGAATTTTCTCAATCTTTCGTACATTACGCTTCACTGTTGGAGGTAAATCAAAAATCACTTCTCCAAAATTCATTTTTATTTCTAGTCTGACGCGACACGGGCGCGTTTCGTAAAACTTATTACATTTTCAAAGACTTCACAAATACACAACTGATTAGAACTTACGTCTCTCTGATATTATATCTACATTTGAGTGAGGTGGGAAGGATGATGTGGCATTAACACAAGACAGAACAGGGGATATTAATAGGGTATTAAAAGTATCAACACAAGACAGAACAGAAACAATGGGTATTGAATAGAAGTGTTTGTAGAAAGCCTATTGGTCCATATTTCTTGATGCTTCTATATTGGAGCGGAGTCTTGAGGTGGGTAGAATATAGTTGTGCAATAATTGGCTGTTGATTGCTGGTGTTGACTTCTTGATGTGTAGTGCCTCGCAAACGTCAAGCCGCCTGCTATCGCTGTATCTATCGATGATTTCTGTGTTGTTTACTAGGATTTCTCTGGCGATGGTTTGGTTATGGGAAGAGATTATATGTTCCTTAATGGAGCCCTGTTGCTTATGCATCGTTAAACGCCTAGAAAGAGATGTTGTTGTCTTGCCTATATACTGGGTTTTTTGGAGCTTACAGTCCCCAAGTGGGCATTTGAAGGCATAGACGACGTTAGTCTCTTTTAAAGCGTTCTGTTTTGTGTCTGGAGAGTTTCTTATGAGTAGGCTGGCCGTTTTTCTGGTTTTATAGTAAATCGTCAGTTGTATCCTCTGATTTTTGTCTGTAGGGATAACGTTTCTATTAACAATATCTTTCAGGACCCTTTCCTCCGTTTTATGAGCTGTGGAAAAGAAGTTCCTGTAAAATAGTCTAATAGGGGGTATAGGTGTTGTGTTAGTTGTCTCTTCAGAGGTTGCATGGCTTTTCACTTTCCTTCTTATGATGTCTTCGATGAAACCATTGGAGAAGCCGTTATTGACTAGAACCTGCCTTACCCTACAGAGTTCTTCGTCGACTTGCTTCCATTCTGAGCTGCGGCTGAGAGCACGGTCGACGTATGTTGTTAACGCATACGTCGACCGTGCTCTCAGCCACAGCTCAGAATGGAAGCAAGTCGACGAAGAACTCTGTAGGGTAAGGCAGGTTCTAGTCAATAACGGCTTCTCCAATGGTTTCATCGAAGACATCATAAGAAGGAAAGTGAAAAGCCATGCAACCTCTGAAGAGACAACTAACACAACACCTATACCCCCTATTAGACTATTTTACAGGAACTTCTTTTCCACAGCTCATAAAACGGAGGAAAGGGTCCTGAAAGATATTGTTAATAGAAACGTTATCCCTACAGACAAAAATCAGAGGATACAACTGACGATTTACTATAAAACCAGAAAAACGGCCAGCCTACTCATGAGAAACTCTCCAGACACAAAACAGAACGCTTTAAAAGAGACTAACGTCGTCTATGCCTTCAAATGCCCACTTGGGGACTGTAAGCTCCAAAAAACCCAGTATATAGGCAAGACAACAACATCTCTTTCTAGGCGTTTAACGATGCATAAGCAACAGGGCTCCATTAAGGAACATATAATCTCTTCCCATAACCAAACCATCGCCAGAGAAATCCTAGTAAACAACACAGAAATCATCGATAGATACAGCGATAGCAGGCGGCTTGACGTTTGCGAGGCACTACATATCAAGAAGTCAACACCAGCAATCAACAGCCAATTATTGCACAACTATATTCTACCCACCTCAAGACTCCGCTCCAATATAGAAGCATCAAGAAATATGGACCAATTGGCTTTCTACAAACACTTCTATTCAATACCCATTGTTTCTGTTCTGTCTTGTGTTGATACTTTTAATACCCTATTAATATCCCCTGTTCTGTCTTGTGTTAATGCCACATCATCCTTCCCACCTCACTCAAATGTAGATATAATATCAGAGAGACGTAAGTTCTAATCAGTTGTGTATTTGTGAAGCCTTTGAAAATGTAATAAGTTTTACGAAACGCGCCCGTGTCGCGTCAGACTAGAAATAAAAATGAATTTTGGAGAAGTGATTTTTGATTTACCTCCAACAGTGAAGTGTAATGTACGAAAGATTGAGAAAATTCGTGTTAGAATTATTAATCTTACTTTTTCGGTCATATTTAATAATACATATATAATATATATATATATATATATATATATATATATATATATATATATATATATATATATATATATATATATATATATATACATATATATATATATATTTATATATATATATATATATATATATATATATATATATATATATATATATATATATATATATATATATATATACACACACACACATATATATATATATATATATATATATATATATATATATATATATATATATATATATATATATATATATATATATATATATATATATATATATATATATATATATATATATATATATATATATACATATATATTATTAAATATGACCGAAAAAGTAATAATAATAATTCTAAAACGAATTTTCTCAATATTTCTTATGTTTCTTTTCACTGTCGATGGTAATTGAAAAATCAATTCTCCAAAATTGATTTTTATTTCTAGTCTGACGCGACACTTGAATGCGTTTCGTAATAACTTATTACATTTTCAAAGACTTTAGTTTACACACACACAACTATAACCTGCAAACACTAAACAGAGTTCTTACTATGCAATAATTCAAACGGCTTTTCATTTTATATACCTGCATTTGGGTGAGGTGATATGTTACAACAGTTTTGGATGAGGTGACAGTGGATGGATGAGGTGAAGTGGATGGACCATCTACAAAATGAAGACAGAACGAGCAGTTTGCATCCCCTTCTACTGCACAAGCCAGCCAATAAGAATGCAGGTCACGTTTACCCAGTCCGACGTGAGATACATATTGTCACATCTGCTAATTTGTATTCACCTTCCCACTGCTCTCGTAGACTATGTATTAACCCTCCCACTGCTCTCGTAGACCACGTATTCACCCTCCCACTGCTCTCGCAGACTATGTATTCACCCTCCCACTGCTCTCGTAGACCACGTATTCACCTTCTCACAGCTCTCGTAGACCATGTATTCACCTTCTCACAGCTCTCGTAGACCATGTATTCACACTCCCACTGCTCTCGTAGACCACGTATTCACCCTCCCACTGCTCTCGTAGACCATGTATTCACCTTCTCACAGCTCTCGTTGACCACGTATTCACACTCCCACTGCTCTCGTAGACCACGTATTCACCTTCTCACAGCTCTCGTAGACCATGTATTCACCTTCTCACAGCTGTCGTAGACCATGTATTCACACTCCCACTGCTCTCGTAGACCACGTATTCACCCTCCCACTGCTCTCGTAGACCATGTATTCACCTTCTCACAGCTCTCGTAGACCATGTATTCACACTCCCACTGCTCTCGTAGACCACGTATTCACCTTCTCACAGCTCTCGTAGACCATGTATTCACCTTCTCACAGCTCTCGGAGACCATGTATTCACCTTCTCACAGCTCTCGTAGACCATGTATTCACACTCCCACTGCTCTCGTAGACCATGTATTCACCCTCTCACAGCTCTCGTAGACCATGAAGGCAACTTCAGCAACAAATGGCGTTTAGCTACAGACGTCAGGTACAGTTAAACTGTAAAATGTGACACACACAAACACACAGAAATCACATTACCCTGAAATATAACAATGAGAAAATATATATTTATATCAATATATAAATTCTGAAGGTGGGGTGTCAGGTGTCGGACCACTCTGCCCCTTCACTCGAGTGCTTGTGGTTCATATGGAAAAACTTGGTCTGGCTTCAGTAGGGTCCTCCAGACGTCCCGTGATTTCAGTAGAAATCCGGTTGTATGACTTTGACAAGTCTGCAGTGGTCCAGTGGTAGAGTATGCGTCTTGGTAATGCCAAGGTCCTTGGTTCGCGCCCACCTTACAGCCCAAGTGGATTTTCTCACTGTAAAATGTACTTTGTAGGTTTAATTTTTCAACTTCCGTACTGAAGAAGAACGTAAGAAAAATGGAGACGACTCTTGAACAAATTATTAACCCTTTTTCCTATTAAATAACTCATGTCTACAAGAGATCATGATTGGTGAATATTTAAAATATTTGTGGCTTCCTTGTGAGTTATGCAGCTGGTGATGCAACACCGAGACTCACCATCAACTGCAAGTACACAGAAACTGTTTATTACTTTAACTTTGTCACCATCACTTTAGTGACTCGCGGTGTCTGTAGGAAATATGAGAAGAGTTTTGACGAGGATCTGGGTTTTGGGTCGTCGAAACAACAAGAGACCCAAGAGCTAAGTTCTCACCCTTCAGTGTCAAAGCGGTCTGGAAAGCCTGTAGGCAACTTCAGTGGAATATTATCACCTCCTGACTACCAAGTCTATGTGGAAGATCACTGTGGAATATTAGCTGAACATTTCCTCCCTTCAGTAACAAATGTATCAGGAAGGCTCAACCATAAATGAACTTTAAGTTGAAATGTCCAGAGTAGGCATCGAGCTTCACCGTACTTTAAATACAGTACATCTCTCAAGTAGTAAACCTTTTGCTACCATACAAATCGCAGTAACGCATCACCCGCTCCCTATGTAATAATCCTCCATCGGCCAGAAAAAAAGTGATGATTTCTGGATTCCAAACCTCACCATTGAGGCATTAACTCGGCTCCAAACCTCACCATTATGACATTAACTCGGCTCCAAACCTCACCATTGAGGCATTAACTCGGCTCCAAGCCTCTCCATTGAGGCATTATCTCGGCTCCAAGCATCAAAACTCAGGCATTAACAACGTAATGGAACAAAAGAAAATATTTGGATTCAGGTGATATCCGATTTTACCGGAAAATTAAATTAAAGAATATAAACATTATGTGCGTTGGACGAGATATCTGCAGGGCCGCGATATTTGAATGATTGTGAATAGGGAGGATGGAAAGTCGAGTAGTCACCTAACTGTACTCACCTAATTGTGCTTGCGGGGGTTGAGCTCTGGCTCTTTGGTCCCGCCTCTCAACTGTCACTCAACTGGCGTACAGGTTCCTAAGCCTACTGGGCTCTATCGTATCTACATTTGAAACTGTGTATGGAGTCAGCCTCCACCACATCACTTCCTAATGCATTCCACCTGTTAACTACTCTGACAATGAAAAAGTTCTTTCTAACGTCCCTGTGGCTCATTTGGGTACTCAGTCTCCACTTATGTCCCCTTGTTCGCGTACCACCCGTGTTAAACAGCTTGCTGTCCATTCAGCCACCAGCCCCTGTAGGGCCGGGTACAACCGGGGACTGAGTACACTGAGTGGACAGTGGGGTAATTAGTGGGGCCCGGTCTCCTAATTACATAAGTGTAGTTACAGGATGGTGTCCCGTCTTCCCAGTACTTTTTTGTCATATAACGCGCGCGCGCGCGTGTGTGTGTGTGTGTGTGTGTACTCACCTCATTGTACTCACCTAATTGTGCTTGCAGGGGTTAAGCTCTGCCTCTTTGGTCTCGCCTCTCAACCGTCAATCAACAGGTGTACATATTCCTGAGCCTATTGGGCTCTATCATATCTACACTTGAAACTGTGTATGGAGTCAGCTTCCACCACATCACTGCCTAATGCATTCCATTTGTCAACCACTTTGACACTTAAAAAGTTTTTTCTAATATCTCTGTGGCTCATTTGGGCACTAAGTTTCCACCTGTGTCCCCTAGTGCGTGTGCCCCTTGTGTTAAATAGCCTGTCTTTATCTACCCTATTGATTCCCTTGAGAATCTTGAATGTGGTGATCATGTCCCCTCTTCAGTCTTCCAGCGACGTGAGATTTAATTCCCGTAGTCTCTCCTCGTAGCTCGTACCTCTCAGCTTGGGTAGTAGTCTGGTGGTAAACCTTTGAACCTTTGCTCAGTTTACTCTTATGCTTGACAAGATTTGGACTCCATGCTAGAGCCAAATACTTTAGGATTGGTCTGACATATGTGGTATATAATGTTCTGAAAGATTCCTTACACAAGTTTCTAATGGCCGTTCTTATACTAACCAACATTGCATATGCCGCTGATGTTATCCTCTTGATATGAGCTTCAGGGGACAGGTCTGGCATGGTATCAACCCCCCAGGTCTTTCTCTCTCTCTGACTCTTGAAGTATTTCATCTCCCAAATGATTCCTTGTATCTGGTCTCCTAATCCCACACCTATCTTCATTACATTATATTTGGTTGGGTTAAACTCTAACAACTATTTGTTCGACAATTCCTGCAGCATGTCCAGGTCTTCTTGAAGCCTCAAGCTGTCCTCTTCTGTCTTAATCCTTCTCATAATTTTGACGTCTTCAACAAACATTGAGAGGAATGAGTCCATACCCTCTGGGAGATCATTTACGTATATCAGAAAGAGGATAAGTCTCAGTACAGAGCCCTGTGGGACTCCACTGGTGACTTCACAACAATCTGAGGTCTCACCCCTCACTGTAACTCTCTGCTTCATATAGCTTAGGTATTCCTTTATCCACTGGAGCACCCTACCAGTTAGTCCTGCCTGTTTCCCTAGCTTATGAATCAACCTCTAATGGGGTACTGTGTCAAAGGCTTTTCGACAGTCCAAAAAAATGCAGTCCTCCCATCCTTCTCTCTCTTTCTTATTATTTGTCACCTGATACTAGAATTCTATTAAGCCTGTAAGGCAAGATTTATCCTCCCTGAACCCATGTTGATGGGTTGTCACGAAGTCCCTTCTCTCCAGATGTGTTACTAGGTTTTTTCTCTGGATCTTCTCCATCACCTTGCATGGTATACAAGTTAAGAACACTGGCCTGTAGTTCAGTGCCTCTTGTCTGTCACCCTTTTTGTATATGTGTGTGTAATCACCTAATTGTACTCACCTAATTGTGTCTGCAGGATCGAGCATTGACTCTTGGATCCCGACTTTCTAGCATCGGTTGTTTACAGCAATGACTATGAACCTATTTCCCTATCATATCTAGTTTTAAAATTATGAATAGTATTTGCTTCCACAACCTGTTCCTTAAGTGCATTCCATTTTCCCACTACTCTCACGCTGAAAGAAAACTTCCTAACATTCCTGTGACTCATCTGAGTTTCCGTTTTCCACTCATGTCCCCTCGTTCTGTTACTATCCCGTGTGAACATTTCGTATATGTCCACTCTGTCAATCCCCCCTTAGTATTTTATACGTTCCTATCATGTACCCCTCTTCCTTCTTCTTTCTCGTCTCGTAAGGCACAGTTTCCTCAGGCGCTCCTCATACCCCATCCCTCGTAACTCTGGGACGTATCCCGTATCAAACCTCTGAACCTTTTCCAGTTTCCTTACATGCTTCTTCAGATGGGGACTCCATGATGAGGCGGCATACTCTAGGACTAGCCTCACGTAGGCAGTGGAAAGCACCATAAATGCCTTCTTACTTAGGTTACTGAAAGATGTTCCAACTTTTGCCAGTATAGAGTACGCTGCTGTCGTTATCCTATTTATATGTGCTCAGGAGATAGATTAGGTATTACGTCTACGCCCAGGTCTCTTTTTCGCGTCGTCACAGGTAGGCAGTTCCCCTTCTTTGTGTACTGTCCCTTTGGTCTCCTATCTCCTAGTCCAACTTCCATAACGTTACATTTGCTCGTGTTGAACTCCAGTAGCCATTTATCTGACCATCTCTGCAACCTGTTCAGGTCCTCTTTTGGGCAATCCTGCAATCCTCATCTGTCACAACTCTTCTCATCAACTTTGCGTCATCCGCGAACATCGACATGTAGGGCTCTACTCCTGTAAACATGTTGTTAACATATACAAGAAATAGAATTGGTCCCAGCACCGATCCTTGTGGTATTCCACTTGTTACTGTTCGCCAGTCCGACTTCTCGCCCCTTACCGTAAATCTTTGGCTCCTTCCTGTTAGGTAGTTCTTTAACCTTTCCTTCCACCCCCGCCTGCTTCTCCAGCTTGAACAGCAGTCTCATGTGCAGTACTGTATCAAAGGCTTTTTGGCAGTCCAGAAATATTCAGTCTGCCCAACC
This sequence comes from Procambarus clarkii, assembly GCF_040958095.1. Taxonomy (NCBI): domain Eukaryota; kingdom Metazoa; phylum Arthropoda; class Malacostraca; order Decapoda; family Cambaridae; genus Procambarus; species Procambarus clarkii. The sequence continues at coordinate 34,532,455 of NC_091178.1, read as the reverse complement.
ATCTCTGTCCTGTCTTATCCTCGTTATTTTATCAAAGAATTCCAAAAGGTTTGTTAGGCACGATTTCCCTTTCTAGAACCCATGTTGATGTTTGTTCACAAACCTAATGTTCTCCAGGTGTGCAACCAGTCGTAGCCTAATTATTCTTTCCAGTATTTTACAGGGGATGCTTGTCAGTGATACAGGTCTATAGTTAGGTGCCTCCTCCCTATCACCTTTCTTGAAGATTGGTACGACATTGGCCTTCTTCCAGCAACTGGGCAATTCTCCCGACACAAGTGACTCATTAAAGGTCATTGCCAGAGGCACGCTGAGGGCCTGCGCTGCTTCTTATAGTATCCACAGTGATACTGGACCAGTTGGTCTGGTCCAACTGCTTTAGTTGCATCCAGTGTTGTCAACTGTTTCATTACCTCCCCTGCTGTCACCTCTATATCTGATATCATCTATATCATCTAGGGTAACCCCTTCTAACAATGGGAGCTGCTCAGGCTCGGTAGTGAACACTCCATGGAAACTGGCATTCAGTGCCTCGCAGATTTCCTTGTCACTTTCAGTATATGCCCCTCCTGTTTACCTTAGTCTTGTCACTTGGTCGTTTACCAATATTTGTCTTCTATATGACTGTGTAGTAACTTAGGTTGCTTTTTCGCTTTGATTGCAATATCGTTCTCATAGTCCCTTTCCGATGTTCGTCTTATGTTAATGTCATCGTTCCTAGCGATCTTGCATCTGATCCGGTTGTCCTCTGTCCTTTGTCTTCTGTACATCCTCCACTCCCGCCTGCTGGCCAGTTTTGCTTCCTGACAGTTTATTAAACCATGGGTTATTGTATTCCCTCTTATTTTTTTCCCTTTACTGTTGGTATAAATCTCTCTTCGGCCTCCTGGCATTTCTGTATGACTAGGTCCATCATATCTTGGACTGTTTTTCCCTCAAATTTCTTCCTCCCACTGCACTTCTCCCAGATAGTTCCTTATCCTCCTATAGTCTCTTTCCTGTAATCTTTCCTGTGTGTGTGTGTGTGTGCCTTGTTCGCGTCCCACCAGTGTTGAATAGTTCATCCTTGTTTACCCGGTCGATTCCTCTGAGGATTTTGTAGGTTGTGATTATGTCTCCCCTTACTCTTCTGTCTTCCAGTGTCGTAAGGTGCATTTCCCGCAGCCTTTCCTCGTAACTCATGTCTCTTAGTTCTGGGACTAGTCTAGTGGCATACCTTTGGACTTTTTCCAGCTTCGTCTTGTGCTTGAAAAGGTACGGGCTCCATGCTGGGGCCGCATACTCCAGGATTGGTCTTACATATGTGGTGTAAAAGATTCTGAATGATTCCTTACACAGGTTCCTGAACGCTGTTCTGAAGTTAACCAGCCTCGCATATGCCGCAGACGTTATTCTTTTTATGTGGGCTTCAGGAGACAGGTTTGGTGTGATATCAACTCCTAGATCTTTCTCTCAGTTCGTTTCATTAAGTACTTCACCTCCTATTCTGTATCCTGTGTCTGACCTCTGTTGGGGTAATTACACTTCCGGTGAGCAACCGTAATCCACACTAATCCTGGCAAGGTCGCCAATGTTGGGGTAATTACACTTCCGGTGAGCAACCGTAATCCACACTAATCCTGGCAAGGTCGCCAATGTTGGAAGATTAAGCTCTTATTCTTACTCTGGGGTGACCACCAGTTATCTCAAGGTCACTCACCGTAGCCCTGCGGGTCTTCACTCTAATCCTCTCGGCGCCACTGCACGCCAGGAGAGTATCCCAGTCAATCCCGACCGGCCTCTGATTGAGAAGGAGTGGGAACACACTTCTTGTTCACTTAACTGTTGTGTGGCCCGCCCCAACAATAGGGCTTTACTATTAACCACAAGGTCGCCAACTGGTGTTTTCGGTGTCCAGTAACACGTCAGTGGACTGGTTGAATTAGTGGTAGCCTTGGCAAGGTCACACTCAATAGATCAGGAGATCAGGCAGGTACTTACTCTTATCACTCTTTGCTTTCCAGTATAATATAGCCACAAGATCAATGGAGGGGATGATATAAACACAACAGTAATTTTGTATTTTACTTAAAATTCATGAAAGATGTCACAAGGTCATATCAATAAATAAATCAGCTGATCCTGGCTGGTGCCGGTCGTTCCCACGAATATTATGCACTCACTAAGTGGCAACACCTCCCCCTCTCGTCAATGTCACGATCAGCTGAGCGCCTGGCTCCGCGCGAAAGTTTATTGCTTGTTTTTCTAGATTCACGCGCGCTGTTTCTTTAAGTTCTCCAATATTACTAGAAACTCACACACTCGATATTGGCAACAATAGCACGTATTACTTAGTTACACTGTACTCGGGCTCAAACAGTCGTTTCTACAATCAATGCGACAACGACCCACTGTGATGGTTTTACACACTGCCCTTCATTCAATGATATATTATGAAGTATTTAACACTGGAGTTTTCAGTACTTCCTTTCGTGGGCGATAACACAATAATTCACTGTACTCCCAAATGATCAATCACTGCATGAACATAGACATATATAATGTATATAAATCAGACATCGATAAATGGTAAATAAATAGTTTCTGGGCACATAGCCTAACTTCCAAATACTGGCATAATATTATATATAACTTATCCCTATATGTTCACATCAAAGTCTCTAGAAAGATATACAAAACACAGTAAATTTATCACTTGTTCCGGGTGCCTGTACACACCAATAATAAACATGAATATTATAAGTACTCTTGATAGTACTATCCTGCACACTGGTGCTTTATTGTGACATGGGTGAGACTTGCTCACGACATATAAAATCCTCAGGCTAGATAATATAGCCGAATAATATAGCTAACTAAAGGGGAATGGGGAGGGAAACTAGAAACACCTACTTCCACCTATCCTCCGATAAGAGTTGAGTTGTAGCTCCTGGTCCTGGTGTCGGGAACGCCCCCACACACACGTTGTCGTGTCCTACCAGGAAACCACTCGCTGTCCCACCGTTAGCGCGTCTTCTCCGTGCCTTCTTCCCTGCAGGTCCGTGCTCCTCCTCGACTTCTTGTAGAGTTGGAGTCGGTCTCCTGGCCGTCGAGTTCTCCCAGCAACGGCTGCCGCCTACGTCTCAGCTGCAGTCGTCCGGAATCCCAAATAGTCCTCTTCTTCCTCTACTACCCAGTGGCTCTGTCAGCCACTACGCCGTCACGAATGGGTGAACTGCCTCAGACGTCGCCTACGTCACTGCACAGACTTCACTTTTTCTTGCACAGTACCTGACTGGAGCACTTGTTGCTCAATAACCGTCGATTCCCACTCTGGTTCAACACATGAACTAGGGAAGACCTCACAGAGTACTGGCAGACTTCAGGTGACGCGTAAATCCACGGGAGCGGGAAACAACTGTCAAACTGACAGGACCAATCGTCGCACGTCCAACCTCCTTGACGTGTCGTGTCTGACTGCTGGCGCCAATGCGGCGCGCTGCCCGGACCTCCTTCCTTCGTGACGTCACTTTCGCCACGGGAGGTTTTCATTGGCTCTCGGTGCCACATTGCTGTCGGTGACCAATCCGGTGTCACTGACGTCACACCGTTTTGGCGGGGAAACAGGAGAGCCAGCGCCATCTTGGCTTCCTAAAGGGCCTAAACCACAGGCCAAAATATTATTGTTTCACAAATTTCTCGGCTCTCCGAGAACACTCCACTCTCCCACATATATCAAATTGATGCCTGCGACGTAGAGAACGCTTGGGTAAAGTGGACATGACTCTTACTGCAGGCGTGGGAGAAATATAAGGGGGGGAACACTGTCACACCTCCTATTTCCACTGCGTAGTTTCATTACTTTGCATTTACTCGGATTGAACTTCAACAGCCATTTGTTGGACCATTCACTCAGTCTGTCTAGGTCATCTTGTAGCCTCCTACTATCGTCTTCAGTTTCAATCCTCCTCATAATTTTTGCATCATCGGCAAACATTGAGAGAAACGATTCTATACCCTCTGGGAGATCATTTACATATATCAGAAACAGTATAGGTCCAAGAACTGCCCCTGCAGGACTCCACTCGTAACGTCTCGCCAATCTTCCACAACCTGTTCCCCAAGTGCATTCCATTTTTCCACTACTCTCACGCTAAAAGAAAACTTCCTAACATCTCTGTGACTCATCTGAGTTTCCAGTTTCCACCCGTGTCCCCTCGTTCTGTTATTATTACGTGTGAACATTTCATCTATTTCCACTTTGTCAATTCCCCTGAGTATTTTATATGTCCCTATCATATCTCCTCTCTCCCTTCTTTTCTCTAGTGTCGTAAGGTTCAGTTCCTTCAGACGCTCTTCATATCCCATCCCTCGTAACTCTGGGACAAGCCTCGTCGCAAACCTCTGAACTTTCTCTAGTTTCCTTATGTGTTTCTTCAGGTGGGGGCTCCATGATGGTGCGGCATACTCTAAGACCAGTCTCACGTAGGCAGTGTAAAACCCCCTAAAAGCCTCCTCACTTAGGTTTCTGAATGAAGTTCTAATTTTCGCCAATGTAGATTACGCTGCTGTAGTTATCCTATTTATATGTGCCTCAGGAGTTAGATTAGGTGTCACATCCACTCCCAGGTCTCTTTCTCGAATCGTTACAGGTTGGCAGTTCCTCTTCATTGTGTACTGTCCTTTTGGTCGTCTATCACCTGATCCCATTTCAATAACTTTAAATTTACTGATGTTGAACTCTAGTAGCCATTTCCTTGACCATCTCTGTAACCTGTTTACGTCCTCTTGGAGGATCCTACAATCCTCATCTGTCACAACTCTTCTCATTAATTTTGCGTCATCCGCAAACATTGACATGTATGATTCCACTCCTGTAAACATATCATTAACGTAAATTAGAAAGAGGATTGATCCCAGCACCGATCCTTGAGGTACTCCACTCGTTACTGTTCGCCAGTCCGACTTCTCGCCCCTTGCCATTACCCTTTGGCTCCTTCCTGTTAGGTAGTTCCTCGCCCATGCTAAGGCCTTTCCGCTTACTCCTGCCTGCCTCTCAAGTTTGTAAAGCAGTCTCATGTGCGGTACTGTATCAAAGGCCTTTTGGCAGTCAAGAAATATACAGTCTGCCCAGCCTTTTCTGTCCTGCCTTATCCTTGTTACTTTGTCATAGAATTCTAAAAGGTTTGTTAGGCATGATTTCCCTGTCCAGAACCCATGTTGGTGCTTCTTTACAAACCCAATGCTCTCCAGGTGCTCAACAAGTCTTAGCCTAATTATTCTTTCAAGTATTTCGCAGGGGATGCTTGTCACTGATACGGGTCTGTAGTTAAGTGCCTCCTCCTTATCACCTTTCTTGAAAATCGGTACGACATTTGCCTCCTTCCAGCAACTGGGCAATTCTCCCGACCTAAGTGACTCATTAAAGATCATTGCCAGAGGCACGCTGAGAGCCTGCGCTGCCTCTTTTAGTATCCACGGTGATACTTTGTCTGGTCCAACCGCTTTAATTGCATCCAGTGTTGTCAACTGTTTCATTACCTCCTCTGCTGTCACCTCTATATCTAATAGTCTACCATCTAGGGTAATCTCTCCTAACAATGGGAGCCACTCAGGCTCGGTTGTGAACACTCCATGGAAACTTGCAATCAGTACCTCGCAGATTTCCTTGTCGCTTTCTGTATATGCCCCTTCTGTTTTCCTCAGTCTTGTCACTTGGTCATTTACTGACATCTTCCTTCTTATATGACTATGTAGTAGTTTAGGTTGCTTTTTCGCTTTGATTGCAATATCATTCTCATAATTTCTTTCCGACACTCATCTTATGTTAATGTAATCCTTCCTAGCTCTGTTATATCTAATCCTGTCCTCTGTCCTTTGTCTTCTGTACTTCCTCCACTCCCTCCTGCTTCTCACTTTTGCTTCCTGACACCGTCTATTAAATCATGGGTTATTATATTCCCTCCTGCTTTTTCCTTTACTGTTGGAATAAATCTCCCTTCAGCCTCCTTGCATTTCCATATGACTTTGTTCATCATATCTTGCACTGCTTTTCCTCTAATTTCTTCCTCCCACTGCACTTCTCCCAGGTAGTCCCTTATCCTTCTGTAGTCCCCTCTTCTGTAATCAAGTCTCCTTACTCGGACCTCTTGTCCTTTGGTCACAATTTTAAGCTCCATCATGTAGTCAAAGACTAGGACACAATGGTCACTGGCTCCTAGTGGTATTTCATGTTCTAAATGATCGATGTCTAATACATTCTGGGTTACAACGAGATCTAATAGGCTGGGCGTATCCCCTCCTCTTTCCCTAGTGTCTTCCTTCACATACTGTGTTAGGAAATTCCTGTCAATAACGTCTACTAGCTTCGCTCCCCAGGTCTCCTCCCTGCCATGGGGATTCTTTGTTTCCCAATATATCTCTCCGTGATTTAGGTCCCCCATGACCAGCGGCTTCGCTCTCATTCTATGCGCTATAGTTGCTGCCCTCTGCAGTTCATCTATACATGTCTTGTTGCTGCCTCATACTCTTGCCTGGGCCTTCTACTGTTTGGTGGGGGATTGTAGAGTATCAAGATTACAATCTTCTTCCCATCCACTGTCAGAGTTCCATGTATGGAGTTCGTGCTTTCATTGGTACCCGGATTTTCCAGCTCATCAAACTTCCATTTCCGCTTTATTAGGAGTGCCACTCCTCCTCTCTGTCTCTGTGTCCTTTCTTTTCTTATCACCTGATACCCCTCTGGAAAGATTGCATCCGAGATCATGCCATTTATTTCAGTTTCCACTATTGCCACTATGTCTGGATCTGCCTCACTAACTCTTTCTTTTATCTCTTCTGCTTTATTGGATACCTCATCAGCATTGGTGTACCAAACCTTGAGACTCTTGTTGGAAACTCTGGTGCCAGAGTTCCCCCTTTCACCGTGGATCTGGGGAGTACTGGGGGGTGTGTAGGGGCGAGTGGGGGCTGTGGGGGTGTCTGGGGGGCGAGTGGGGGCTGTGGGGGTGTCTGAGTGGGTGCTAGGGGGGGTGCCTGACCCCATTTGCCTGGTAGGCGAATGGGGTCTGGGCATCTAGGGGGGTAGGAAGGGCATAATGGGTCTGAAAGTTAGGGAGAGTCTGAATGGCATAGGGGGGTTGAGAAATAGAGTGAGACTGAGAGTCAGATAGAGGTTGAGAGGTTGGGGGGATAGGGATATTGAGGGCAGAGGGCTGAGAGGAGAATGGCACATGGGTGCTGGGAGTGGGTGGGTGCTGGGAGTGGAAGAGAGGGTGTATTAGTTTGGGGGGAGTCAGGGGTAGGTGGGGGTTTTGGAGTAGAAGAGGGGAAGAGGGAGATGGGGGAAGGTGTTAGGGGGTCACAAGGTGAGGGGGTTAAATGTGGGCTGGAGGTGCATAGGAGGAGTGAGGGTTGGGTGGGGGTTTGGCAGTGAGTGGAAGAGGGGTGCAGTGGAAGCCGGCAAGGAGCAGATGGGAGTGAAGGCAATGGGGTAGAAGGGGCAGGGGAGTAGGAGGGGTTAGAAGAGGAGAGGGGATGGGAAGGTGGGATTGGGGAGGGCATGGCTTGACCCACTGGGGTCGTTGACAGGTGTGATGTAGGAGGGGCAGGGGAGTTGTTGGGGAAGTGCAAATGTGGAAGGGGCAGGGAGGTTTTGTGGGGATAAGGCAGGGTGTGTGTGTGTGTGTGTGTGTGTGTGTGTGTGTGTGTGTGTGTGTGTGTGTGTGTGTGTGTGTGTGTGTGTGTGGGTGTGTGTGTGTGTGTGTACTCACCTAGTTGTACTCACCAGTTGTGTTTGCGGGGTTGAGCTCTGGCTCTTTGGTCCTGCCTCTCAACCGTCAATCAACAGGTCTATCATATCTTCACTTGAAACTGTGTATGGAGTCAGCCTCCGCCACATCACTTCCTAATGCATTCCATTTGTCAACCACTCTGAAACTAAAAAAGTTCTTTGTAATATCTCTGTGGCTCATTTGGGCGCTCAGTTTCCACCTGTGTCCCCTTGTGCGTGTGCCCCTTGTATTAAATAGCCTGTCTTTATCTACCCTATCGATTCCCTTCAGAATCTTGAATGTGGTGATCATGTCCCCCCTAACTTCTCTGTCTTCCAGCGAAGTGAGGTTTAATTCCAGTAGTTTATCCTCGTAGCTCATACCTCTCAGCTCGGGTACTAGTCTGGTGGCAAACTTTTGAACCTTTTCCAGTTTAGTCTTATCCTTGACTAGATATGGCTTCCATGCTGGGGCTGCATACTCCAGGATTGGTCTGACATATGTGGTATACAAAGTTCTGAATGATTCTTTACACAAGTTTCTGAATGCCGTTCGTATGTTGGCCAGCCTGGCATATGCCTCAGATGTTATCCTATTGATATGTGCTGCAGGAGAACGGTCTGGCGTGATATCAACTCCCAAGTCTTTTTCTTTCTCTGACTCCTGAAGAATTTCCTCTCCCAGATGATACCTTGTATCTGGCCTCCTGCTCCCTACACCTATCTTCATTACATTACATTTGTTTGGGTTAAACTCTAACAACCATTTGTTCGACCATTCCATCAGCTTGTCTAGGCGTTCTTGAAGCCTCAAACAGTCCTCTTCTGTCTTAATCCTTCTCATAATTTTGGCATCGTCCGCAAACATTGAGAGAAATGAATCTATACCCTCCGGGAGATCATTTACACATATCAGAAACGAGATAGGACCGAGTACAGAGCCCTGTGGGACTCCACTGGTGACTTCACGCCAGTCGGAGGTCTCACCCCTCACCGTAACTCTCTGCTTCCTATTGCTCAGGTACTCCCTTATCCACTGGAGCACCTTACCAGCTACACCTGCCTGTCTCTCCAGCTTATGTACCAGCCTCTTATGCGGTACTGTGTCAAAGGCTTTCCGACAATCCAAGAAAATGCAGTCCGCCCAGCACTCTCTTTCTTGCTTAATCTTTGTCACCTGGTCATAGAATTCTATTAAGCCTGTCAGGCAAGATTTACCCTCCCTGAACCCATGTTGGCGATTTGTCACGAAGTCCTTTTTCTCCAGGTGTGATACCAGGTTTTTTCTCACGATCTTCTCCATCACCTTGCATGGTATACAAGTCAAGGACACTGGCCTATAGTTCAGTGCCTATTGTCTGTCGCCCTTTTTGTATATTGGGACCACATTCGCCGCCTTCCATATTTCTGGTAGGTCTCCCATCTCCAGTGACCTACTATACACTATGGAGAGTGGCAAGCAAAGTGCCTCCGCACACTTTTTCAGTACCCATGGCAAGATCCCGTCTGGACCAACACCCTTTCTAACATCCAGATCCAGCAGGTGTCTCTTGACTTTCTCGTAATTTCGAACCCTTCCAAGGCCTTGTAAATATTTGTGCATGTATGTTTGCATATGTAACGATTAGAACATTTACACGTACTGTACTCCAAACCAATTGGCTGCACGCATCGACACAAGTTAAACCAAAATTATCTTTGCTGTACCCAAACCATAGACCGTTACGCAAATACTTACGAACGTGTACTTTTTGACTTAATCATTGACGGCTTTGGTTACATTTTTTGAACAGTTTACTAGCCTGAAAATTTCCCAATCAACTGTTGTTATTGTTATAAACAGCCTCCTGGTGCTTTGGAGCTCATTAACTGTTCAATAATTGTAAACAAAGCCGCCAATTTTGAGAAAAGTTGGACAGGTTCGTAAGTGCTTGCGTAACTGCTTCGTGGTCCCAGGTCACTAATTTTGAGAAGTTAAACGCATTTTTCTATGGGTGCAGGGGCGGCCGGTGCGACGAGTGGAGTGGGGGATGCAGGCGACCAACACCACCCTGCGCCTCCATAACGTGACGGCCGACATGCGTGGCTTGTACACCTGCCTCGGTAGTTACCAGGAGGGTGACGGCCAGAGCAACGCTCTCAACCTCAACGTCGAGTGTGAGTGTTCATCCTCTTGCTATCATCTTTCATTCATTATTAACATTATATATATATATATATATATATATATATATATATATATATATATATATATATATATATATATATCTATATATATATATATATATATATATATCTATATATATATATATATATATATATATATATATATATATATATATATATATATATATATATTGGTGTATACTGGCAGCAGGTTTTCTTTCAAACATGTTTCATTGAATATGACCGCATATTCTGTGTTTATTATTTTCTGGTTTAGGGCTTCTATCCCTCTAACTATTTTCTTAGCATCGGGGCTTAATTGAAATAGGAGTTCTCCAAAACTCATTTTCGTACTTTTGAGGTGAAGAAAAGAAGTGAATTACTATAGAGTGTATTACACTTATTTATATAATTTGCACAACGTTTCGAACCTCCATGGTTCATTCTCAAGTGAACAGATCTTACAATACTAGTTGATTTTAAACCCGTACTGGGTCAGGTGATAATACAATAAAGGTGAAAACATGGGGGGATACATAAGGGATAAATGTGAGGTGAAACATAGAGGCTGCAGAAGGCTTATTGGCCCATACGAGGCAGCTCCTATCTAAACACAAAGATTAATCCAGTGTAATTGGCCTATTATGTTGGACATTGTCTTCTGTGTTGGCATCGATATGTTCTTGTCTTGTCCTTACTCTCATGGTGGGTAGAGTAAATAGTTCCGTGATTTGGGTGTTCATGGTAGGTCGCTCTATTCTTATGTGAATATATATATATATATATATATATATATATATATATATATATATATATATATATATATATATATATATATATATATATATATATATTAACAAAATTATTGTCTGTGAGTTGTATATATGCAGTACATTCGTTACCAGAATATACGTGAAGAGGATGTTTTACAGCTCGTTTCTTGAACATATCTGTGTTGCTCTCGTTCCTCTAACATGTTCCATTAGTTCCTCGAACAGAGCTGTGATCCTCTCGTCCTTTGAATACAGTGGTGCTCCTTTCCTTCCTCGAGTATGTTTGTGTTTGTTTCGTTCCTCGAGCACAGCTGTGTTTATCTAGTTCCATGAACAGAGCAGTTTTCCTCTCGTTACCCCTCTTGTTCCTATGCATAAAGGAGCCTCCTTCGTCAGGAGGCCGACCACCTCGGCCACAGACTTCACCGTCCCCGCCTGGAGAGGTCCTCACAAGTCTGCAAATTGTCTCTAACAGCTCCGTCTACACCTCAACGTCATATCCCATTGAGAATAAAACTTGTCATCGTCGATATAAATTGTTTTCATGAGGGTGACGCTCGTGGCCAAGTGATAGCTTGTGGGGCTCTGGGATAAAATGTTTTTTGTGAAGGAGATCCTGCTTGATACCTGCTTGATGGGGTTCTGGGAGTTTTTCTACTCCCCAAGCCCGGCCCGAGGCCAGGCTCGACTTGTGAGAGTTTGGTCCAGCAGGCTGTTGCTTGTAGCGGCCCGCAGGGCCACATACCCACCACAGCCCGGCTGACCTTCTCGGAACTTCTCTTAGAAAACAGTCCAGTTTTCTCTTGAAGATGTCCACGGTTGTTCCGGCAATATTTCTTATAGTCGCTGCTCTCTGATTGTGCCTATGGCACCTCTGCTCTTCACTGGTTCAATCTTGCATTTTCTTCCATATCGTTCACTCCAGTACGTTGTTATTTTACTGTGTAGATTTGGGACCTGGCCCTCCAGTATTTTCCATGTGTATATTATTTGGTATCTCTCTCGTCTCCTTTCTAGAGAGTACATTTGGAGAGCTTTGAGACGATCCCAATAATTTAGGTGTTTTATCTCGTCTATACGTGCCATATATGTTCTCTGTATTCCCTCTATTTCAGCAATCTCTCCTGCTCTGAAGGGGGAAGTGAGTACTGAGCAGTACTCGAGACGAGACAACACAAGTGACTAGAAGAGTACAACCATTGTGACGGGATCCCTGGATTTGAAAGTTCTCGTAATCCATCCGATCATTTTTCTGGCTGACGCAATATTTGCTTCGTTATGCTTCCTAAACGTTAGATCGTCGGACATCATTATTCCCAAATCCTTGACATGCTGTTTTTCTACTATGGGAAGATTCGATTGTGTTTTGTACCCTGTATTATGTTTCAGATCCTCATTTTTGCGATACCTAAGTACCTGAAATTTATCACTGTTAAACATCATGTTATTTTCTGCTGCCCAATCGAAAACTTTGTTGACATCTGCTTGTAGTTTTTCAATGTCTTCAGCAGAGGTAATTTGCATGCTGATTTTTGTGTCATCTGCAATAGACGACACGAAGCTGTGACGTGTATTTTTGTCTATATCTGATATGAGAATAAGGAACAGTAGCGGTGCAAGGACTGTATCTTGAGGTACAGAGCTTTTAACGTAGCTTGGACTAGATTTTATTTGACTGACTGTTACTCTTTGTGTTCTGTTCGACAGGAAATTGAGTATCCAGCGTCCTACTTTTCCAGTTATTCCCATTGACCTCCTTTTGTGAGCTATCACCCCATGGTCACATTTGTCGAATGCCTTTGCAAAGTCTGTATATACAACATCTGCATTTTGCTTTTCTTCTAGAGCTTCTGTGATTTTGTCATAGTGGTTGAGTAACTGTGACAGACAGGATCTTCCCGCTCTAAATCCATGTTGTCCTGGATTGTGCAATTCATTGTTTTCCATAAAACTAGAAATTTGATTCCTAATCACTTTTTCAAACACTTTTATTATGTGTGATGTTAGTGCAACTGGCCTATAAGAAAGCTGAAGAAGAGTCTGAAGAAAGTCTCACTATCCTACAATGGAACTGCAATGGCGTTCGCAATAGAATTAATGACATCATACAATACGCTCGTGAACACCAAACTGACGTCATAGTGCTACAGGAGACAATGGTAGGTGATGACTTCAACCCAAGGTTCAGCGGTTATCGCAAGTTCTCCCTGCCACATGGGGAAAGAAAACGGGGTCTCATCACTTTTGTAAATAACAACATTCCCGCACAGATTATTGATGACCTGCACATGGGGGATGAGTTTGAATCACTGGGAGTAACCCTTTACTTAAACAATAATGCCCTACATATAATCAACCTATATGTGCCACAGAGTAAACTTGACCTTGACGCACTGCCTGAGTTTGTTAATGAAGAACCTACCCTGCTGGTCGGTGACCTTAATGCCAGACACCCACACTTTGGTGCCAACTGTCATCAGCCCAATGTCAATGGACGGAAACTGTCACTCTTTGTCAGGGGAAGTGAAAACCTTAGGGTCCTGGGTGATGAACAGCCAACTTACCTCAGAGGAGGAAGATTAGATTATGCTCTTCTGCTGAATGCACAGGACACGGATGCCAGTACACACATTGTGCACAGTTTATGTAGTGACCATTGGGCACTGATTACCACCGTCGACATGAGCAAGAGAAGGAAAGAGACAAATAAAAGAAAAAGGTTATCACTCGGACCAGATATGAGGCCGCACTTCATAAACAGGATGAGTGACTGGTTCACGGAATACCAAATCCCAGAAGACATTAACACATTTGTTGATGACCTTAACCACCACATTGAGAGCTGTCTAAGAGTTCCGCGTCGTACGCCTGGGCGAAGTAACCCTCAGAGGAAGAAAATAAAATGGTATGAGAATGATTACATAAAGATGCTTAACGCAAATGTGCGAGACATGAGTAGAGAGTACCGGAGACATCCCACTGAAAGTAACCAAGAGTTGTTTAAAACTGTGTGTCAAGTAGCCAGGGAAGAGAAGATTAAAGAGCGGGAAAGACAATGGCTTGAGTTCACTAGCTCTATTGGACGGGAAACATCTGCAAGACAAGTGTGGGCAAAAATTCAGATAGCTAAGGGGGGCAAAGCCCGGCCTGCGGCTCACAAAGACCCCCAGGGTAAGGCTGAGGAACTAATTCACAAGTGGAGTGATGCAGCATCCTCCTCCTCCCTCCCTGCAGAAATCAGCAGGGAACAGCTCCTGCGACATGATGACAGAAGAATTAGGATAACAAGAGCACTGTCTAGTGATGACGAATATGGGGAACCAATCACAGCCCAAGAAGTAAGGGGCGCTATGAAAAAGGGTAAAAGTACAGCACCTGGTGAAGATGGCGTCACCTACGACATACTCAATGCACTGTGTGAAGTGTCTGGGAATCCACTACTCCACCTGTTTAACAAGTCATTCCTAAGTGGAGTGTTGCCCACACAATGGAAACACGCAATAATTATTCCCATACCGAAGCCTAATGACCCTGGTAATTACAGACCTATCAGCCTCGTGTCATGCACTTGCAAGATGCTTGAAAGGATCATCCTAAACCGACTGTTGCACAAAATAGGCAGGTTAGGGGAGAGGGTCAATGGATTTGTTAAAGGACGGAGCACAGCAAATTGTATAGTTAATTACTTGGCTAATGACACGGCTAGGTACTCTGTATTTGTTGACATCAAAGGAGCCTTCGACAAAGCACAGGGGATTGCGATCCTGGACGAGCTTGCATGCATGGGTGTCAAGGGGAGACTCATGAAATGGGTTGAAGACTACCTCACAGGAAGGAAAGCCAAGGTTTGCTTCAACGGAGCAGTCTCCAGAACAATGAATATGGAACTCGGGACCCCCCAAGGCGGAGTCTTAAGCCCTACACTATTCAATGTACTTATGAACGCCATTGCAAATATTGATTTTCCGGAAGGAACACAACAAGTGGGATATGCAGATGATGTCCTAATACAAGCTCCCACCTTGGGAAAAATTGAACAGTCCATTGAACTCCTCGGAAGGAAATGTATTGAGCTCGGTTTCACTCTCTCCACAAACAAGACGAAGGCATACTCCCATCACAAGCGGAGAGCAAATGAAGAACTGCAAATTAATGGTGTAACACTTGAATAGGTTGACCACTATCGGTACCTTGGCGTCACTGTCGGCTCTAACAAGGGAAAGAAAGAGGAGCTCAATCAACTTATAGGAACATGCAAAAGTCGACTCAGGGCACTGAAAGCTATGACCTGGAATGGACATGGAGCCTCTATTGCCGTGCTCAAAATGATGTACACAGTCTATGTGCGCTCCGTCATAGACTATGCCGCACCAGTACTGTGCACCTACTCCCAAAGCGATATGAAAAGGCTTGAAAGCATTCAAAATGAAGCCATGACAATCATTCTTGGAGTCCCAAGAACTGCCAAAACGTCTAATCTACGAGAGGAGTTGTCCCTTCCCAGTATTAAAAGCAGAATTCAGGAGCTGAATGCTAAGCTTGCAATTAGGATAGCCAGAGATCCCCATTACAATGATATTGCCAAGAAAAAACTGAGCTCTGTGCTACTTTCAGGGGGAAACAGGAGAAGCAAAAAATGGCATCACAGAGCAGTCTGCTACCTTGAAGAGCTTCACCTGCTTGAGCAAGCCCGTGAGCTCCTGCCTGTAGAGAGGTTACCTCCCTGGGAGGATGACTCGTGTAAGATCATCATCAATGAAATGGCAATGAAAAAATCCAACATGATACCACAAGAAATGAGGCACAAGTATCTCGAGGACATTTATAAAGAAGCCGGAGATGAACTAGATCAAATCTACACTGACGGGTCATCTAATCCTATCAATGGCAGGGCTGGTGCAGCATACACGGTAATCAAGGATAATACCTTCCAACGCAGAAATGAAGAAAAAGCACGTATTGAGAACTATGCCTCTTCAACGCAAGCAGAGCTAACTGCCATTGTTATGGCGTTAAGGTTTCTTGAACGGAACACTAATGGTGCAGTGATTTGCACCGATTCAAAAGCAGCACTGCAAAGCCTAAGTAAAAATCGGGCAGAAAATCTTGCAATAGTCGCTGAAATCAAGAGAGCTGTGAGAGTACTTACCAACCAGGGAAGAGTCATCAAGTTTTTGTGGATCCCCTCCCATGTTGGAATATGTGGGAATGAACGGGCAGATGTGCTGGCTGCTGAAGGCGCTGAAGGAGACCATATTGAATACTTCATACCCAAGACTCAACTACAAATTAGAGGTATTATCAGGCAACATCACCATGACAAGGTAACTGAGGAAAGGAGGATAGAAGCACAAACCAGTGAATCTGTACGATGGTACAACATGGTTGCAGCTGGCAATCCCAATCAGTATGGCCGAAGAGGAGGAGGACGAGGGAGAGAATCTGTAATAGCGAGAATCCGTCTTGGATACAAATACCCATGGAGATTTGGAATGGAAACAACAGTTGATCAGCGAAGTTGCAGAATCTGTGGTGAGAGTGATGGACACCGCCTTGACCACTATCTACGTGAATGTGAACACCTGAGAGACATTAGGAATAACTGTAGAATAATAAACCCCACATTGTTTGAGTTAGGAAAACACTATTTGTCAAATGTTGATACTGTTCTTAAAAGATTTCCCCATTTTGCACCCGCAAGATAACGTAAGCTTTTAAGGGTTGATAAATGTTAATCTTCTTGTTTGAGGAGCTGTTCACTTGAGACAGTTAAGCAAGCCCAGCTGTGTCTGGGTACAAGTGACAGGATGAACAACCCAGCGGGTTTTCTTCCTATTGGGGAGTGTTGTACATTCTGCTATGGCGGTATGTTCACCCACAAGATGAGTGGCGCTGCCCAATAAACTCGCCCCTCGGGGCAAAATTTAAAATTTAAACTGGCCTATAATTTTTTGCCAAGGCTTTACTCCCCCCCTTGTGCAACGGAGCTATATCTGCAGATTTAACTGCTGCTGGTATCTCCCCTGTATCCAGGCTCTTTCTCCATATTACGCTGAGTGCTCTCGCTACTGGTACTTTACATTTCTTTATGAATATTGAATTCCATGAGTCCGGCCCAGGAGCTGAGTGCATAGGCATATTGTCAATTTCACTTTCAAAGTCTTCCGAGTTTGTGGTAATATCCGTTATATTATCTGCAGCTTAAGTGTCATTCATAAAGAAGCTGTCAGGGTCATCAACTTTCATGTTGTTTATTGGTGTGCTAAACATAGCCTCATACTGGCTTCTTAGAATTTCACTAATCTCTTTGTTGTCCTCTGTGTACGTACCTTCATTTGTAATTAACGGTCTAATACTGGTCGAGGTTTTTTATTTTGATTTTGCATATGTGAAAAAATATTTCGGATTTTTCCTTATCTCTTGTACAGCTCTCTGTTCCAATTCCATTTCCTCCGACTCATATGATCACTTTAACGTTTGTTCTATTTCTTCGATCTCCCTGCTTAGGCTTATTTTCCTTGCTTGTGATAATTGTGTCTGCCGAAGCATTTCCGTTATTTGTTTCCTTCTCCTGTACAGTCGTCTGCGTTCTCTTTCTAGAGTGGT
Source organism: Procambarus clarkii (assembly GCF_040958095.1). NCBI lineage: Eukaryota > Metazoa > Arthropoda > Malacostraca > Decapoda > Cambaridae > Procambarus > Procambarus clarkii. The sequence continues at coordinate 34,515,160 of NC_091178.1, read as the reverse complement.
CCTCTTTCTGCCCCTCCTCACAGGCACGTGCTTCAAGCAGACCTTGTAAGCTTCAGCTGTCAGTTGAGCTATTCCCTGTGCGGGAGTTTTGTCGCTTAAGACCGTCTCCCATTGAATGATTGCAAGGTCTACATTTATTTTTTCCCAGTCGATCCTCTTATTGTTGAAATTGAATTGATTGAATATTCCTTCTCGCTTGTTGGGTCTCTTAGACCTACTACTGTTATTTATGCTAGTTCGCACTTCAATGAGCTTATGGTCTGAGTATGAAGTATCTGAGATTGTAATGTCTCAGTTTAGTTCATCATTGTTTGTGAATAACAAGTCTAGTGTGTTTTCGTTCCTAGTTGGTTCGTTAAGATCGTTATTCTATTTTGTCTAGAAAGCTACATAGATGTGTGAAATATATAATTTCAAATGCCATATATTTTATCGGTTTAGAATATCACATACGTATCTACTTTTTCTTTTCGTATCTATATATATTTGTCTTCAACAATGTATTCAACAATGTTTTCAGCGTTGTATTTGACACTGTTCAACAATATGTTCAAATATGTATTGAACATTGCCGAACTAAAAAATCAAGAGATAATTGGCGAAAATTTAAAAAACTTGGTATTCGTATCAGGAGTAAACATTTAAAATACAGGAATTGCAATTTTTTTCAAATAATCTCAATTACATAATATTGGATGGTAGGATAAAAAAAAAAAACAAGGGTGTATGTTTTGAATAAATAAGTGTATAAAAGTACACTGTCTAATATAAAGTAATTTACGAATTGGACATTTTCTTCTTACAAAATACAACATAATTTTTTCGTAGTTTGATGATTGTTTTTAGAGGATAAGTTTACATTGATACCTGGAGAGCATTGACACATTAAGGGTGTTGGCAAATGGAGGGTGTCGACACGTGGAGGGCGTCGACACGTGGAGGGCGTCGACACATGGAGGGCGTGGAAGCTGACAACATTCCCCTCAGGAAGTCACGACGCCCTGTAACTGCCTTGCTCTCTGCAACATGTATTTCTTCATGGTCTTGTTGCAACAAAATAGTCTCATATATGAGTGTATGCCCGCAGCTCAGACGGCCAGCAGTGCCGGGCCCACTTGCCATGTTCTCTAGTACACTTGACCGGTGGGGACGACCCGACCAGGCACACTATATGCCGCCTTATACCACAAGTTATCCCCGCGGCCCCACTCTTCACCCAGGACACTCTCCCTGACCCAGGTGTATCTGGGGCAGAGTACCTGTAGTGCTGGTACGGCTCTACAGGTACATGACTCTAGCCCTCTCCCGTAGCTACTGAGCAGTGCACTAGAGGAGCGTTTAATGGTGCGTGTGCGTCAGTGGTGGTGGTAGGAGCGCCTCGGGCGAACCATGGGAGGCTGTGCTGGGAGATAGCACAACTCCCAGGTTCATCACGGCACTCTTTATTAACTATTACTTGGCTGCGTGTAAGTCGTTACGGCCGGGGAGCTGTACGTTACGGCCGGGGAGCTGTACGTTACGGCCGGGGAGCTGTACGTTACGGCCGGGGAGCTGTACGTTACGGCCGGGGAGCTGTACGTTACGGCCGGGGAGCTGTACGTTACGGCCGGGGAGCTGTACGTTTCGGCCGGGGAGCTGTACGTTACGGCCGGGGAGCTGTACGTTACGGCCGGGGAGCTGTACGTTACGGCCGGGGAGCTGTACGTTACGGCCGGGGAGCTGTACGTTACGGCCGGGGAGCTGTACGTTACGGCCGGGGAGCTGTACGTTACGGCCGGGGAGCTGTACGTTACGGCCGGGGAGCTGTACGTTACGGCCGGGGAGCTGTACGTTACGGCCGGGGAGCTGTACGTTACGGCCGGGGAGCTGTACGTTACGGCCGGGGAGCTCTAAGTTACGGCCGGGTAGCTCTAAGTTACGGCCGGGGAGCTGTACGTTACGGCCGGGGAGCTGTACGTTACGGCCGGGGAGCTGTACGTTACGGCCGGGGAGCTCTAAGTTACGGCCGGGTAGCTCTAAGTTACGGCCGGGGAGCTGTACGTTACGGCCGGGGAGCTGTACGTTACGGCCGGGTAGCTCTAAGTTACGGCCGGGGAGCTGTACGTTACGGCCGGGGAGCTGTACGTTACGGCCGGGGAGCTGTACGTTACGGCCGGGGAGCTGTACGTTACGGCCGGGGAGCTCTAAGTTACGGCCGGGTAGCTCTAAGTTACGGCCGGGGAGCTGTACGTTACGGCCGGGGAGCTGTACGTTACGGCCGGGGAGCTCTAAGTTACGGCCGGGTAGCTCTAAGTTACGGCCGGGGAGCTGTACGTTACCGCCGGGGAGCTCTAAGTTACGGCCGCGGAGCTCTAAGTTACGGCCGGGGAGCTGTACGTTACGGCCGGGGAGCTCTAAGTTACGCCCGGGGAGCTCTCAGTTACGGCCGGGGAGCTCTAAGTTACGCCCGGGAGCTCTATGTTACGCCCGGGGAGCTCTAAGTTACGGCCGGGGAGCTGTACGTTTCGGCCGGGGAGCTCTAAGTTACGGCCGGGGAGCTCTAAGTTACGGCCGGGGAGCTGTACGTTACGGCCGGGGAGCTCTAAGTTTCGGCCGGGGAGCTCTAAGTTACGGCCGGGGAGCTGTAGGTTACGGCCGGGGAGCTCTAAGTTACGCCCGGGGAGCTCTCAGTTACGGCCGGGGAGCTCTAAGTTACGCCCGGGAGCTCTATGTTACGCCCGGGGAGCTCTAAGTTACGCACGGGGAGCTCTAAGTTACGGCCGGGGAGCTCTAAGTTACGGCCGGGGAGCTGTACGTTACGGCCGGGGAGCTCTAAGTTACGCCCGGGAGCTCTAAGTTACGGCCGGGGAGCTGTACGTTACGGCCGGGGAGCTCTAAGTTACGCCCGGGAGCTCTAAGTTACGGCCGGGGAGCTGTACGTTACGGCCGGGGAGCTCTAAGTTACGGCCGGGGAGCTCTAAGTTACGCCCGGGGAGCTCTAAGTTACGGCCGGGGAGCTCTAAGTTACGCCCGGGAGCTCTATGTTACGCCCGGGGAGCTCTAAGTTATGCCCGGGGTGCTCTAAGTTATGCCCGGGGTGCTCTAAGTTACGCCCGGGAAGCTCTAAGTTACGGCCAGGGAGCTCTAAGTTATGCCCGGGGTGCTCTAAGTTATGCCCGGGGTGCTCTAAGTTACGCCAGGAGAGCTCTAAGTTACGCCGTTACTGCCTCCGCCACTCCCATGTCATCTGCTGGGAGTCTAGGCTTAACATAAGGAATATATTCATATTTTTTTGTCAACACAGAACTAATGTCTTTAGTCTTTCTGCTATAGTTCTCAAACAGTGTAGTCAACGTCAGGGCTTTTTAATCGCTACAAACTTGTGAGTAACAAATGTGACAAGTTACCAACAGTGTCAGTAATTATATACGCGTGAAAATTGTCGTTGCAAAATTTAATGCATCATTTTATACATTTTACAAATTAATTACTTACCAAATTATTTAAAATGGAACCATGGTCTATGGGTCATCCAATAAGGTTAGTAGACTTCGAGATGTTACCACTGCTAGGCTTAGGCTCGGCTACAATTACCTCTGGGAGCTTGTAACATCTGCTGATGTAAATTTGAGTAAATGTAAACTCTGTCAGCAGAACTATTCGCATACTTTGCGTCATTATATAATAGAATGTGAAAAAATCGCGGAATTCAGAGATAACACCATCAATAGTGTCCAAGAAATGTGTAAGTACCTTATTCATAATGATGTGCTGCCGGGAATCTTAGCGAAGTATTCAAAATGTGTTTACTGTAGATAATGCATGTATATGACTGTAAAGCTGCCGCCCAGTTGGGTGGGTGTGGAGCATATGACTGTAAAGCTGCCGCCCAGTTGGGTGGGTGTGGAGCACATGACTGTAAAGCTGCTGCCCAGTTAGGTGGGTGTGCAGCACATGACTGTAAAGCTGCCGCCCAGTTGGGTGGGTGTGGAGCACATGACTGTAAAGCTGCCGCCCAGTTGGGTTGGTGTGGAGCACATGCCTGTAAAGCTGCCGCCCAGTTGGGTGGGTGTGGAGCACATGCCTGTAAAGCTGCCGCCCAGTTGGGTGGGGATGGAGCACATGCCTGTAAAGCTGCCGCCCAGTTGGGTGGGTGTGGAGCACATGACTGTAAAGCTGCCGCCCAGTTGGGTGGGTGTGGAGCGAATGCCTGTAAAGCTGCCGCCCAGTTGGGTGGGTGTGGAGCACATGACTGTAAAGCTGCCGCCCAGTTGGGTGGGTGTGGAGCACATGCCTGTAAAGCTGCCGCCCAATTGGGTGGGTGTGGAGCACATGCCTGTAAAGCTGCCGCCCAGTTGGGTGGGTGTGGAGCACATGCCTGTAAAGCTGCCGCCCAGTTGGGTGGGTGTGGAGCACATGCCTGTAAAGCTGCCGCCCAGTTGGGTGGGTGTGGAGCACATGCCTGTAATGCTGCCGCCCAGTTGGGTGGGTGTGGAGCACATGACTGTAAAGCTGCCGCCCAGTTGGGTGGGTGTGGCGTACATGCCTGTAAAGCTGCCGCCCAGTTGGGTGGGTGTGGATCACATGCCTGTAAAGCTGCCGCCCAGTTGGGTGGGTGTGGAGCACATGCCTGTAAAGCTGCCGCCCAGTTGGGTGGGTGGGAGCACATGACTGTAAAGCTGCCGCCCAGTTGGGTGGGTGTGCAGCACATGACTGTAAAGCTGCCGCCCAGTTGGGTGGGTGTGGAGCACATGACTGTAAAGCTGCCGCTCAGTTGGGTGGGTGTGGAGCACATGACTGTAAAGCTGCCGCCCAGTTGGGTGGGTGTGGAACACATGACTGTAAAGCTGCCGCCCAGTTGGGTGGGTGTGGAGCACATGCCTGTATAGCTGCCGCCCAGTTGGGTGGGTGTGGAGCAAGACTAGTAACTGCGTGACTCACCATAGATGTAAAGTGCCTTGTATAGTGACTGTTGTGAGCCTCTTGTTGAATCACCTGTGATACAAAAGATTATCGATGTGTATATGTATTTGTGTAAATGATTGTATATATGTACATGTATATATAACATTAATAATTGTGTAACTAGCTTCAAAAGATAGTTACTTGCTTGCCTAAACGATCTCTGGGGTTCAGTTCCTGAACTGATTATGTGCTTCAGTAACCCTTTCCACCACCGCCCGTGGGATGGGTATGGGGTGCATAATAAAGAAAGAACTGAATTGAATTGACCATGGACATGTGCTTTTAGGCGAACACGAAATCAAAGTTTTGAGGTGAATCATACTTAAAATATACTTAAAAAAATCCATTGATATATGTACTGAGAGGTGTAACACTCTTCTTGGTAAATGTACATTGAGATTTTGTATTAGTCCTGAATTATTTTCAGAAATAAAATATACCTCATTAAGTTTCAGTAAAGTATTGTCATGGCCTCCCTCCAGTGGCCACTGGAGAGAGGCCACCTCTCTCTGGTTTTGATTGCTGGTTTCGACTTTTTGATGTGTAGGGCCTCGCTGATGTCGAGCCTCCTGTTATTGTTGTGTCTGTCGATAATTTGTGTGTTGCTTGTTAAGATTTCTCCGATGATGGTCTGGTTGTGTGAGGTGAGTATATGCCCCTTGATGGAGCCCTGTTGTTTATGCATTGTTAATCGCCTAGAAAAAGTCGTTGTTGTCTTGCCTGTGTACTGAGTTCTTTGGGGTTGACATTCCCCAAACGGGCATTTGAAGACATAGACGACTTTGGTCTCTTTCAAGGCGTTCTGTTTGGTGTCTGGAGAGTTCTTCATGAGTAGGTTGGCCGTTTTCTTGTTTTTGTAGAAAATTGTTAATTATATCTTCTGATTTGTGTCTGTGGTGATAACATTCCTTATTATAATATCTTTCAAGACACTTTCCTCCGTTTTGTGAGCCGTTATAAAGAAGTTCCTGCAAAATAGTCTAATACGGGGGATACAAGTGTTGTGTTAGTTGACTCTTCAGAGGTTGCATGGCGTTTCAACTTTCTTTTGAAACGAAAGAAAACGTTTCACACCTCTCTCTCTCTCTCTCTCTCTCTCTCTCTCTCTCTCTCTCTCTCTCTCTCTCTCTCTCTCTCTCTCTCTCTCTCTCTCTCTCTCTCTCTCTCTCTCTCTCTCTCTCTCTCTCTCTCTCTCTCTCTCTCTCTCTCTCTCTCTCTCTCTCTCTCTCTCTCTCTCTCTCTCTCTCTCTCTCTCTCTCTCTCTCTCTCTCTCTCTCTCTCTCTCTCTCTCTCTCTCTCTCTCTCTCTCTCTCTCTCTCTCTCTCTCTCTCTCTCTCTCTCTCTCTCTCTCTCTCTCTCTCTCTCTCTCTCTCTCTCTCTCTCTCTCTCTCTCTCTCTCTCTCTCTCTCTCTCTCTCTCTCTCTCTCTCTCTCTCTCTCTCTCTCTCTCTCTCTCTCTCTCTCTCTCTCTCTCTCTCTCTCTCTCTCTCTCTCTCTCTCTCTCTCTCTCTCTCTCTCTCTCTCTCTCTCTCTCTCTCTCTCTCTCTCTCTCTCTCTCTCTCTCTCTCTCTCTCTCTCTCTCTCTCTCTCTCTCTCTCTCTCTCTCTCTCTCTCTCTCTCTCTCTCTCTCTCTCTCTCTCTCTCTCTCTCTCTCTCTCTCTCTCTCTCTCTCTCTCTCTCTCTCTCTCTCTCTCTCTCTCTCTCTCTCTCTCTCTCTCTCTCTCTCTCTCTCTCTCTCTCTCTCTCTCTCTCTCTCTCTCTCTCTCTCTCTCTCTCTCTCTCTCTCTCTCTCTCTCTCTCTCTCTCTCTCTCTCTCTCTCTCTCTCTCTCTCTCTCTCTCTCTCTCTCTCTCTCTCTCTCTCTCTCTCTCTCTCTCTCTCTCTCTCTCTCTCTCTCTCTCTCTCTCTCTCTCTCTCTCTCTCTCTCTCTCTCTCTCTCTCTCTCTCTCTCTCTCTCTCTCTCTCTCTCTCTCTCTCTCTCTCTCTCTCTCTCTCTCTCTCTCTCTCTCTCTCTCTCTCTCTCTCTCTCTCTCTCTCTCTCTCTCTCTCTCTCTCTCTCTCTCTCTCTCTCTCTCTCTCTCTCTCTCTCTCTCTCTCTCTCTCTCTCTCTCTCTCTCTCTCTCTCTCTCTCTCTCTCTCTCTCTCTCTCTCTCTCTCTCTCTCTGTCTCTCTCTCTCTCTCTCTCTCTCTCTCTCTCTCTCTCTCTCTCTCTCTCTCTCTCTCTCTCTCTCTCTCTCTCTCTCTCTCTCTCTCTCTCTCTCTCTCTCTCTCTCTCTCTCTCTCTCTCTCTCTCTCTCTCTCTCTCTCTCTCTCTCTCTCTCTCTCTCTCTCTCTCTCTCTCTCTCTCTCTCTCTCTCTCTCTCTCTCTCTCTCTCTCTCTCTCTCTCTCTCACTCTGTCTCACTCTGTCTCACTCTGTCTCACTCTGTCTCACTCTGTCTCACTCTGTCTCACTCTGTCTCCCATTGTCTCCACTCTCTCCCATTGTGTCTTCCTGTCACCCAACAGTCGCCCCGGTGTGCCAGGAGGACCAGCGTCACGAGTACGTGGCCCCGAGTGGAGGCTCCGTCACTATCGCCTGCAGCGTCGTGGCCTACCCGGCCTCCGTCACCTTCTCCTGGGCCATCAAGAGGACTCCAGGTGGGTGTGGTGGATGGTGTGGTGGATAGTGTTGTGGATGGTGTGGTGGATAGTGTTGTGGATGGTGTGGTGGATGGTGTGGTGGATGGTGGTAGTGGATGGTGTGGTGGATGGTGGTGGTGCTGGATGGTGGTTATGGCTGGTGGTGGTGGTGGATGGTGTGGTGGATGGTGTGGTGGATGGTGTGGTCGTTGGTGTGGTGGATGGTGTGGTAGTTGGGGTGGTGGATGGTGTGGTGGATTATGGTGGTGGTGGATGGTGGTTATGGCTGGTGGTGGTGGTGGATGGTGTGGTGGATGGTGTGGTGGATGGTGTGGTCGTTGGTGTGGTGGATGGTGTGGTAGTTGGGGTGGTGGATGGTGTGGTGGATGTGGTGGTTCACTGTGTACATATGAGTATGAGGTGTGAGGTAAGGATGTGTGTAAATATCTGTTGGTCTATTTGTTAGACATATGGTAAATGGTAGGAATTCTCAGAGTGGCTGTGGAACACTTATCTTACCACTGAACGTTGCTACAGAGCAGGGCGTATTGCACTCCTAAACCGTCCCGCAGTGTTGACCGTCGCCAGGTTTCATCTCGCAGCTTTGGAATTCGTAACGAAATTCGCGTACTCTACGCGCCGTCACAGTGACTTCAGCCCTCAACTCAGGATTGACAAGGCTGCACTCACGGGTTACTGCACTAATTCAGAGCACAGGCCCGTTTGTGTCCCCCTGTTCGACATCTTAAGTATCTGTGGAGAGTCCTTAGCCAGTCAGACGCCTCGCTGCCTCCTCTCCTCGGTCACGTACCTGGATTGTACCTGGATGGGGTTCTGGGAGTTCGACTATTCCCCAAGCTCGGCCTGAGGCCAGGTTTGACTTGTGAGAGCTTGGTCCGACAAGCTATTGCTTGGAGCGGACCGCACACCTACATATCCTCCACAGCCTGGTTGGTCCGGCACTTCTTGCAAAAAAGTGACTAATTATTTTTATAAGAACCCTTTTGTTCCAGCAAGTATTTTTTATACTTGCTGGGAGGATATTGAACAAGTGTGGACCACTAACGTTCAGACAGAATTCTACAATTGTGCCTATGGCACCTCTACTCTTAACTGGCCCAATTCTACATTTCATTCCATATCGTTCACTCCAGTATGTTGTTATTTTTCTGGCCAAATTTAGACACTGGTCCTCAAGTATTTTCCATATTTATTTTATATGATACCTCTCTCGTCTCCTTTTAAGAGAGTATATTTTGAAAGCTTTGAGGCGATTCGAACAATTGAGATGTTTTGTCGTGTCTTGGCGTGCCGTATATGTTCTCTGTATTTTCTCTATTTCGGCCATCTCTCTCCTGCTCTGAAGGGAGAAGTGAATATCAAGCAGTACTCACGACGCACCAGCACAAGATAATATAAATAGTACAACCATTGTGGTGGGATCCCCTGATTTGAAGGTTCTCGCAATCCATTTACTGGCTGACGCAATATTTGCTTGGTTATGCTCCCTATAAGTTAAGTCGTCTGATATCATTATTCCCAGGTCCTTTACATGCTGCTTTCCTACTATGGACACATTTGACTGTGCTTTGTACTCTGAATTTTTGTTTAAGGCCTTAATTTTTACCTCTACCTCTTACCTCTTACCATTCATATTAGGATATGAATGTATAGCGTAGTGTGCGTATGTGTTGTGTAGGGTGTATGGATGTAAGGTAGGTGGGTGTAAGTGTAGGGTAGGTTGTCTATGTGTAAGTAGTGTGTGTAAGTGTAGTGTAGCTGGTGTAACTGAAGTGTAGTGGGTGTAAGTATAGGGTAGCTACTGTAAGTGTAGGGTAGCTACTGTAAGTGTAGGGTAGCTACTGTAAGTGTAGGGTAGCTACTGTAAGTGTAGGGTAGTGGGAGTAAGTATAGGGTAGCGGGTGTACGTGTAGGGTACTGGGTGTAAGTGTAGAGTAGCGTGTGTAGGTGAAGGGTAGTCGGTGTAAGTGTAGGGTAGTGGGTGTAAGTGTAGGGTAGTCGGTGTAAGTGAAGGGTAGCGGGTGTAAATGTAGGGTTGTGGGTGTAAGTGTAGGGTACTGGGTGTAAGTGTAGAGTAGCGTGTGTAGGTGAAGGGTAGTCGGTGTAAGTGTAGGGTAGTGGGTGTAAGTGAAGAGTAGCGGGTGTAAGTGAAGAGTAGCGGGTGTATGTGAAGAGTAGCGGGTGTAAGTGTAGGGTAGTGGGTGTAAGTGTAGGGTAGTGGGTGTAAGCGAAGAGTAGCGGGTGTAAGTGTAGGGTAGTGGAGGTAAGTGTAGGGTAGCGGGTGTAAGCGAAGAGTAGCAGGTGTAAGTGTAGGGTAGTGGGTGTAAGTGTAGGGTAGCGGGTGTAAGCAAAGAGTAGCGGGTGTAAGTGTAGGGTAGCGGGTGTAAGTTTTGGGTTGCGGGTGTAAGTGAAAAGTAGAGGGTGTAAATGGCGGGTATAAGTGAAGAGTAGCGGGTGTAAGTAAAGAGTAGCGGGTGTAAGTGTTGGGTAGTGGGTGTAAGTGTAGGGTAGTGGGTGTAAGTGTAGGGTTGTTGGTGTAAGTGTAGGGTTGTGGGTGTAACTGTAGGAGGGTAGTGGGTGAAAGTTTAGGGTAGCTGGTGTAAGTTTAGGGTAGCTGGTGTACGTTTAGGGTAGCTGGTGTAAGTTTAGGGTAGCGGGTGTTAGTAAAGAGTAGCGGGTGTAAGTGTAGAGTTTTGGGTGTAAGTTTTGGGAAGCGGGAGAAAGTGTAGGGTAGCTGGTGTAAGTGTAGGGTAGCGGGTGTAAGTGAAGGGTAGCGGGTGTAAGTGTAGGGTAGCGGGTGTAAGTGAAGGGTAGCGGGTGTAAGTGAAGGGTAGCGGGTGTAAGTGTAGGGTAGCGGGTGTAAGTGAAGGGTAGCGGGTGTAAGTGTAGGGTAGCGGGTGTAAGTGTAGGGTAGCGGATGTAAATGAAGGTAGCGGGTGTAAGTGTAGGGTAGCGGGTGTAAGTGTAGGGTAGCTGGTGTAAGTGAAGGGTAGCGGGTGTAAGTTTAGGGTAGTGGGTAAAGAGTAGTGGGTGTAAGTGTAGGGTTTTGGGTGTAAGTTTTGGGTAGCGGGTGTAAGTGAATGGTAGCGGGTGTAAGTGTAGGGGAGTGGGTGTAAGTGAAGGGTAGCAGGTGTAAGTGTAGGGGAGTGGGTGTAAGTGAAGGGTAGCAGGTGTAAGTGTAGGGTTGCGGGTGTAAGTGTAGGGTAGCAGGTGTAAGTGTAGGGCAGCGGGTGTTAGTGTAGGGTAGCGGGTGTAAGTGTAGGGTAGCGGGTGTAATCTAACAACCAGTACTGTGTTTACTGTCAGTGTCGGCTACTCTATGTGGGTAACCTGTCCTCTTAAAAATAACGTCGCTTTTCGCCGTTTGCCTGTATTGCCGAAAGTGAATGTAATTTGAAAATGAACAAAAAATTAAAATAATTTTGGGAATTATTTTTTAACAGCAGTAAGTCTGGTAGGTTAGGTGGGCAGGAAATTCTGATAAAAATTTTAATTTTTATGAAAAATGTTAATTGAAAGTTTCCTCTCCTAACCTTTCCGAGTAGGCCGGACAACTTACACAGAAAACGGGAGAGTTCATCTCTTTTAATAGTCGATTTCATTTCAAATTACGTCCACTTTTGGCCACAACGCGCATACGAGCGAAAAAAGATGATATTTTTAAGAGGACGGGTTGCTCATGCACCCATAACCCTCCCACATTCCCCTCCCATCACAGCTTCCCCTTCCACCACAGAGAGTCCGCCTGTGAGACTACACAGCGTGGGACGGATAGAGGCATTGACTGGGCACTACACGCTGACCTGTGTGGAGGAGGAGAGTGTTGAAGTGTGGTGCTGGGCGCAGAACACCGTCGGTGCTCAGGCCGCCCCCTGCAAGTTTACCGTCTACACCCAGGGTAAGCTTACCATCTACACCCATGGTAGGTTCACTGTACCCAGGATTATGTGTAGCATCTTAGGCAATATTACAAGCCACAAGTGGCCCCTGTGACAGAGGGGAGAGCATGAGGGCTGGTAATATATTCCCCAGGAAGACTGTACAGGCAAGAGCCACCACACACACTGGCCAGTAACAAGGTTGTGTGAGACGACAAGCACATGGGAGTAGTATGGATGGAGGCTTAGCAATTATTTTTTTTTTTTTTTGCCAGTCGTCGCTAAGCCTCCAAGGGTTCCAGGTAAATTTTGCCCAGTCGTCCATATATTGCCAGGGGTTCTAGTTCCTGCTAAGGTCTTAAAGGTTTCTTATTGGGAGAAATTCAGACCGAAATTCACTCATACGTTCTTAAAGGTTTCTTATGAGAAAAATAATTTCAGAGATCATAAAAGTTTGTTATAAGAAGTCAGGGCAAATTCCGCTCTCGTATTAATTCCCGCTAGAATTATTCCCGCTTTATTCCCGCTCTCGTATTAAGTCGTATTGAGTCGTCTCGTATTCCCGCTAGAATAAACTCTACAGATAATTTTTGTTTGTTTTCAAAAATCGCTTATTTGGAGCTAAAGAGTTCTTATGGAAGAAATTCAGACATAAAATCACTCATACGGTCTTAAAGGATTTCTAATGGGACGTATTCAAAAAGTATTTTCAGAGTTCAGTTTTAAGAAAATATTTCAGAGTTCATATAATCATAGAATTTTATTTACGAGCTTATGACCGAAATTATTCAAAAAGACCATTTTCAGAGAATATTGTCATACATGTTTTGTTAAGGAAAATAAGCATCTTAGCCGTGACTTTTAGTTTTTATATCCATTTACTGCTATTTCATCTGAAAAAGACCGATTTTTAACATAGACCATTTGTAGACCGAACTTCATCAGAGATCATTTGAAGACTGATTTTCATCAGAGTCCCTTAGATGACTAAAATTTCACATTATTTTAGACTCAAATATTATCAAAGTCCAGTTAAAGATTGAAATTAGTCAGAATCCAGTAAAATTCGTTAGAGTCCAGTAAAGACAGAAAATCAATAAATTCGTGAATTAAAGACAGGAGGGGAAATAAAGTAAAAGAAGGAGGGAAGGTAGGTTTGGGTAAAATATACAAACATGGAGAAACAAAACTATATCTGTAATGTTAGGTTATGGATAATATATTCAACAAAATATGTCCAACACAATAAACTGCATCTGAAAGGTTAGGTTAAAGGTCAAAGAATAAGAACAAATTATATAAAACCTAATAAATACACTAAGATCACAAGAGGTTAGGTTAAAGGGGGGAAGTAATAAAAATAATTATAACAAACATGATAAATACATATTATGTATTTAAATACATATATAGTGTGTGTATGTATGTATGTATGTATGTATGTATGTATGTATGTATGTATGTATGTAGGTATGAATGTAAGTATGTATGTATGTATGTATGTATGTATGTATGTATGTATGTATGTATGTATGTATGTATGTATGTATGTATGTATGTATGTAGGATTGTATTGATCTATATGTGAATGTACGCATGAATATGTATGTATGTGATGTGTGAGCAAGATTTTCTTCCCTCTTAAGAGTTAAGGATAACAAATCCTTCCCTCTTAACATTAGGATATTCATTTTAGTCTTGGAGCAACGTTGGGTTTTATTAACTCTCTTCTGTAATTAATTTACATATTTTTATGTATAATTCATATTTGTAAGCTAGTCATCATCCCCCTTTTGTATTTTGTATGCTGCTCTCATGTCTCCCCGCTCCCTCCTTTCTTCTAACGTCGTCAGGTTCATTTCCTTCAGTCTCTCTTCATATCCCATCCCATGCAACTCTGGGACGAGCCTCGTCACAAATTTCTGAACCTTTTCCAGTTTCCTAATGTGTTTCTTAAGGTGGGGCTCAATAATGGGACTGCATACTCTATGACTTGTCTCACATGGACAGTATAAAGCGCTCTGAATGCCTCCATATTTAGGTTTTTGGCTGACGTTCAAACGTTTGCTATCGTAGAGTACGCAGCTGTCGATATCCGTGCCTCTCAGAAGTTAGATTTCGGTTTACGTCCACTCCCAGGTCTCTTTCTCGAATCATCACAGGAAGATAGTTTCTCTTCATTGTGTACTGCCCCTTTGGTCTCCTGTCACCTAGTCCCATTTCTATAACTCTACACCTCCTCATGTTGAACTCCTGTAGCCATGCCTCTGACCATCTCTGCAACCTGTTCAATTCCTCTTGCAGCATTCTACAATACTCATCTGTCACTACTCGTCTCATTAATTTTGCATCATCGTCAATCATCGACATATAGGACTCGAATCCTTCAGACACGTCGTTCACGTATATTAGAAATAGAACTGTTCCCAGAACAGATCCTTGAGGTACTCCACTCGTTACTGTTCGCCAATCTGACTTCTCGCCCCTGACCGTTACTCTGTAGCTCATTCCTGTCATTCCCGCCTGCCTCTCAAGTTTGAATAGCAGTCTCCTGTGAGATACTGTGTCAAATTCGTTTTGGTAGTCCAGAAATATGCAGTTTGCCAAACCTTTCCTGTCATGTCTTATTCTTGTCATTTTATTATTGAATTCCAGAGGGTTTGTTTGGCATGAATTCCTTTCTCTGAAATCATGTTCGTGTTCGTTTACATATCTAATGTTATCTAGTTGTGTAATTAGTCTTGAACTGATTATTCTTTCAAGTAATTTACAGGGGATGCTTGTCAGTGATACTGGTTTGTAGTTTAGTGCCTCTTCCCTATATCATATTTTGAAAATTCGTACAACATCTGTCTTCTTCCAGCAACTTGGTAACTCTCCCTTCGTATGCAACTCATTATAGATCCTTGCTAGAGGCACGCTGAGGGCCTGTGCTGCCTCTTTTAGTACCAACGGTAATGCATTGTCTGATCCAACTGCTTTAGTTTCATCAAGTGTTGTCAATTATTTAATGACCTCCTCTGCTGTCACTCTATATCTGTTAGTCTCTCATCTTGGGTCATCATCTCTTCTAACAATGGGAGCTGCTCAGGCTCGGTTGTGAACACTCCATGGAAACTGGCATTGAGTACCTCGTAGATTTCCTTGTCACTTTCTGTGTATGGCCCCTCTGTTTTCCTTTGTCTTGTCACTTGGTTGTTCACCGACTTTTTCCTTCTTATATGACTATGTAGTAACTTAGGTGGCTTTTTCGCTTTCATTACAATATCGTTTTCATTAATTCCTTTCCGATACTCTCTTTATATTATTGTAATCATTCCTAGCTCTGTTGCAGCTAATCATATTGTCATCTGTACTTTCTCCTCGCCCTCCTGCTTCTCATTTATGCTTCCTGGCACTGTCAATTAAACCATGGGATTAAATACTCCCTTCAACTTTTTTCCTTTAGTGTTGGTATGAAACTCTCTTCGGCCTCCTGGCGTTTCCCCTTGACTAGGTCCATCATATCTTGCACTTTTTTTCCCCAAGTCTTTGTTCCTCTTGTCACTGGACTTCTCCCAGATATTCTCTTATCCTTCAATAATCCACTTTCCTATAGTCTGCTCTCTTTTTCCAGACCTCTTGTCCCGTGGTCACATTTATAAGCTCGATCATGTAGTCAGTGACTATGGCACAATTATCACTGGCTCCTAGTGGTATTTAATGTTCAATAATCGTAATTTTTTCTGCATTCTGGGTAAAAATCAGGTCTAATAGGCTTGGTGTATCCCCTCCTCTTTCCCTTTTGCCTTCCTTCACATGTTGTGTTAGGAAATTCTTGTCTATAACTTCCACTAATTTTGTTCCCCACGTTTCTCCCCCCACCATGAGGGGATTTCATGATTCCCAATCGATCTCTCCGCGATTTAGGTCCCCCATGACCAGCAGTTTCGCACTCTGTGAGCTGTTGTTGCTGCCCTCTGCAGTACATCTATACATGTCTTGTTGATGTTGTCATACTCCTGTCTGAGCCTTCTACTGTTTGGTGGGGGTTTGTAGATTATCAAGATCACATTCATCTTCCCTTCACTTGTCAGATCCCAAGTCTCCACTTCCACTGGAGTGAACGAACTTTGTATCACAACTTCAACAAGGGGTTCAGGGATGGCAAGTCCTGCCTCATAGGATTGATTGAATTCTACAATCAGGCAACAAAATTCAGGCAAGAAAGAGAGGGTTGGACCGACTGCATATTTTTGTATTGCCAGAAAGCCTTTGAAACAGTACCACACAAGAGGCTAGTGCACACACTGGAGATGCAGGCTGGAGTGAAAGGAAAGGTACTCCACTGGATAAGGGAGTTCCTAAGTAACCGAAGACAGCTAGTCACTGCGAGGGATGAGGTCTCGGAGGGGCGAGGAGTCACTAGTGGAGTCCCGCAAGGATAAGTTCATGGACCTATACTGCTCCTGATATATGTAAATGATCTCCCAGAAGGAATAGACTCGTTTCACCCAATGTTTGCTGATGATGCTAAAATTATGAGAAGAATTAAGACAGAGCAAGATAGTATGAGGCTACAAGACGATTTAGACAAACTGAATGAATGGTCCGACAAATGACTAATATAGTTCAACCCATGTAAATGTATGGTAATGAAACTAGGGTAAGGAAATAGGAGGCCAGACACTGGATACCGAATGGAAGATGATTTTCTTCACGAAATGGAAAGAGAGAAATATCTGGGAGTTGATATCACACCAAACCTGTCTCCTGAAGCCCACATCAAATGAATATCATCAACGGCGTATGCGAGGCTGGCTATCATCAGAACTGCCTTCAGGAACGTGTGTGTTACCACCCTTGAGACTAAATAAGGTTCTTCTCCCCGCAGTGCAATAAAGAAAATAATAAATCGGCCTTGCCAACAACTGTCTAGGGGTAAATATACATCACTGCATAAAATGGAGAACAATATATTTATGCTAAGGGGGACAATCATAACAACACTTAAATGTATAAATAATAACCAGAAATATTCTTCAGCATGCAAATCATAGAATAACCTCCTTATTGGGACATGAGCACTATCACTAAGACATGGATTAATTAGAGAGATAAATACAATATCATCTAACCAGATAATTAACATTTATATGGGCTAAATTAACAGTGACCAATGACTTAACTTAAAGCATGTCTCCTCTCGACAGCAGCCGCCACGCTTCTGCCCACGCCTTGGACCGCAGGCCAAGCGTCTACCAAAAAATCAACTAACCGTCCACACAAAACATTGTGGAAAATCTAATAATAAAACGCAGCACTAATATTCAAAACATTGTTAAACTAAAGAATAGTAAACACTGGTACAACATTCCATACAATAATACAGAACCCAAATATGGGACTAACTCAAATGGAAAACTATAAACACTCGATTGACAACAATGTTCCCACACTGGCCATATCCAAATATGGTCAACCGCCCACACGGAGAAACTACATGAGAAATTAACACCAAAAGCCTCACACAATATAATGTAACTCAGGCACACTACTGCATGCTATAATATATATATATATATAACATACAAAATCTTATATCATACAACTAGATGCTATATTAAAGAACAAGACAATAAAGTAATATGAGAATCAAGAGTAATGGCAGAATCCTAGTAAGATTCGTAACATCCCTCCCGTCCCCTAAGAAAAAAATGAAATTAACTGAAGGTTGATTTCATTTTTTTGACTGCATGAAATATAACATGTAAGATAACATGAAAATAAAACATGAAAAATGCTTCGACTAAAATTCAAGTGCAAAGCAATGAAATCTCACACAGTAAAAAAAATACAAAAATTTCATACATCTTATGAATAGAAACACTACATAGGTTTCACTGGAGTATGCAAATTTATCTCTCCAGGGTACTATCTCATTTATATCACTTAGTTTCAGATCATATTTCACACTCTTATCTACAACATTATCATTATTAGAATTGTCAAGAAAGGTAGCTGCTTTCACACAGTTATCACGGCAATTTATCTTTCTATCTGTTGCTACTATTTCTCTGAGATCAGTCCCATATTTCCAATTGATCCATTTTCTATATGGTGACATTTTCCAAGACAGACTCCCTTTCCCATTACTCCCTTTTTCTGGAGCTGAACTGCTTAATTGAAGCTGACTGGATGTTGAGTAGATTTGGGACTTCTCCTGGGTATGCTCTGACACAGACATCTGCTCTTCATCCCTCTTGATCCTCTGTGGAACACATACTCTCGCCCAATGGATACTAAAATTAGAGAAATTAGCATTAAACCTCACAATTATGTATAAAACTTTCCCATTCATAGAACCTTCCGAAACACAAGACACCGACTTAGCAAACCTTTGACCTTCAAACCAAGAAATACAACCCAAGATAAGTGCAATGACTACCTGATCGAACTGACTCAGATGATCCATAAGGAACACAGAAATCAATTGCCTCATAACTCTGTCATAACGATCAGTGAAAGAAAACAGGCATATGCCTCGGCACCATATCTCAATCATAACTCTCAAGACAAGTTCACACCTCCTGATGGTGAACTTGAACACAACACACACTATCATCAACCTTCTAGTCTTCCAAAAGACCAAGTAAAACATGCCGAAAACTTGACAACCCTCACCATCACTTCCCAAGTGATTTACGTCTGATGACAAACAATCAACCAAGAGGTTTAAGGGTCTTAACATCTTGAAGATGCACAGCAGATTACCTGAGAAACGCCCAAGGACAATCTGAAACCCTTCACAATGATTAACACTAGGTAGGATAACCTTATCCCCCAACTTGAAATACACACCTGGAGCCTCAAACATCTGCTCCCCAGTATGATTTAATCCTTCACCCACAATATGACTCTGAAAGTCAACACCACACTTGAGTGGAACATACACTTTTATCACTCGTGCATCAAAATTACCTGGATCTGAATATAGAGATACTGATCTAGTATAACTCACCACTTCCTCAGAACTACTGGTTGCACAACCTACTTGAGTAAACTCTCTCTGCTCAACCACAAGGCTGGACAAAGATGTCCCACAGTCCATTACTTCACAAGAAAATGGCTCCTGCAGAATAAAAGTAGATTTCAACATCCTACACACACTCTGACTCAATGTACACAATGAGAAATACTTACTCCACATGGAATAAGAATCACAACCCACAAATCTCCGCAACTTAGATCCAAATGCTACTTTACCACTCTTAATTGTTTTACCAAAATTTCCTCCCATGACTTCTGGAGCTGCTTGGAGTACTGTCTGCTCACAATCAATAATATCACTACCAAGCTGGGTCACATCCTCACAGACAACTGAAGAGGGAGGCTCAATGGGTCTCCATCTACTCAACAGAAGCTGATCCTCTGGCTGCTTTCCCACACTCTCCAAAACTGGATCTACAGTACAGACTGTCTCCTTGCTTCTCTCTGAAATCTTAGGGTCAGTTCTACTCAATGCACATAAATTAAGGGAATCTGAAACGAGCGGGCAAGTAACAGGTAGTTTGACCTCCTCCCCTATTATATCACCTTGACTAGGGTGAGGCGGGGCCTCTACAACAGACTTACTCTCGACAACTGATTCTAAACTTGGAGTGAGCGGGAATACTTCTGCCAACCCGACATCTTGTCCTAAACCATTCACTTGGCTGGAATACAGAGTCGTGGCTTTTAAGTTTCTCTCAACTCCTGGCACAACGTTCGTAGTGAGCGGGCAAGACAATGGTACATGGACATCCTTTCCCAATTTATTGGAATAAAGCAGAGTCATGGTATCAGGCTTACTCTCAACAACTAAATCGGCCACACAGGAATCTGGAACAACCACATCCCACTTCTCCACTGAAGGGGTACTGGTTACTGGAACAAATGCTTGAGTAACAACATCAGAACTGACAACTGGATTTATATTAGTACTGACATCAGCACAGGTAGAATGGACAAAACCATCTATTACAATCGGTTGTTCATTCCTAGAACTAACTTCAGCACAGGCAGAATAAACATGGTCTGCAACTGGCTGGTTAAACAAACTGGGATCAATCTCACCCACAACATGATTTATGGCCACATCATTACCCAATATAACATCCACACCTGGGATGGGCAACTGTGTACTAACACCCACAGTGCATACACTTGGAGTAATGGTGGATCTTAAAGTAACATCTATCAGAGGTACAGTTTTACATCCTGCAACACTGAAGAACTACAGACTTCCTAGTATATCTCTTTTCAACATTAGAGAGTATACTGGCAGAAATTAAGGTTTGGGAAGCACCAGTATCACGAAGAAGAACCACTGGCTTCCATTTCCCATTAACACACAAAACTTCACCTGAAGACATATATGGAGAATACTGTTTCACCCAATTGGGGTTTACAGTTACATGTTTATTAGTAAATTTATTTTGCACACCTCTACAATAAATGAGACCAGTTGGTCTTAACTCTGGGTGCAAAGCATAACAGGAATTTACCACATGACCTCTTCTCCTGCAAAACGTGCAATACCTGCTAGTGGTCGGAACAGCCGATCCCACTGCAGGCTTACTCACTACATTACTTGAGGTTGACAACCCTGTCTGTTCCTCAGATTTAGGCTTTACAGGAGAAGGGTTAAGGGGAGAAGGTGAAGTAGCTGGTCGAGTCTGGAAAACATGATCTTTATGAGCATAATGATTAGTTTTAGAATTAAAATGGTTAATTGGTGCTCTGAAAGGTACTTTAGTAAGTAGTTCATGTTCATCAGCTAGCTTGGCTAATTTGATAAGATCAGTGGTTTGTTTATTTTCAGCCATAAATAAAGCTAATTTCTCTGGTAGACATCCCACTACTTCCTCAGTTACTATGAGGTCTCTTAAAGTCTCAAACTCTGTAATATTAAGTGCTTTAATCCATCTGTCAAAGTGATTTAATTTTACTCTTACAAAGTCAGAAATAGTCTGGTCATGTGCTCTTTTTAAACTTCTGAATTTAATTCTATGTGCCTCTGGGATCTGCTGGTAAGCATTCAAAATACTCTGCTCAACAAATTTAAAATCGAAAGAATTCTCAGCCGGCAAAGATGCAAATACCTCTTGAGCTTTACCCTTAAATTGTCCTTGTAATATGCTAACCCATTGATCGACAGGCCAGTTCATGCTGACTGCTAGTTTCTTAAAATGCAAGAAAAATATTTCTGGATCTTCTTCATTAAACTTAGGTAATTCTACATGTTTACTGTACTTGGAAGAACTATTTGTACTCTCTGGATTATTACTAGTGTTACCTTGCCCTGCTGCAATTCTCTGCTGTTCTAACCTGTTATTATTTTCAGCAATACTCTGCTGAATTTCTAATTGTCTAGTCTGCTGCTCGGTTTGCTTAGTTTGTTGCTCTGCTAGTCTTAACTGAGCCTCCAACTCAAGGTGTTTTGTCTGGTTCTGCAACTCCAACCTCTGCTTGTCTGCTGCCAGCCTAGCCATTTCTAATTTAGTCTCCAACTCCAACTTTAAGATTGCCACCTTGTCACTTGACTCTTCTTCTAACTCTCCCAAACACTCTTCTTCAAGTCTCTCCTCCTCCACCAAGTGTGTGACAATCACTCTTAACACTTGAGCTTTCAACATTTTACTGGAAACTGCTATGTTCAATTTATCAGCCAGCAATAACAAACCAGACTTCTTTAAGTCTTTAATTTTACCAAAATTTGGCTGCTCTACCAGCGCAGCAACCTGATCCTCCATGGTTGGCTCAATAATCACAACTTACACTTGAAACAACACTGAAAATTATGCTTGGCCCCTGGCACAAGCTAAACACTTACCTCAAATCGTGAAGCGTTGAGAAGTTTTCACAGCAGCTCAGATTGAACAGATAATTTCACAGGCTTGATTAGGTGTCACTAGATAATCACAGAGTACCTAGGAAGGCAATTGCTATTAATAATTAGCACTGTTAATTGTACAACATTACAGGGAATTAAGGCTTATGATCCCGGAAACAGGCCCTCATTTGTTACCACCCTTGAGACTAAATAAGGTTCTTCTCCCCGCAGTGCAATAAAGAAAATAATAAATCGGCCTTGCCAACAACTGTCTAGGGGTAAATATACATCACTGCATAAAATGGAGAACAATATATTTATGCTAAGGGGGGACAATCATAACAACACTTAAATGTATAAATAATAACCAGAAATATTCTTCAGCATGCAAATCATAGAATAACCTCCTTATTGGGACATGAGCACTATCACTAAGACATGGATTAATTAGAGAGATAAATACAATATCATCTAACCAGATAATTAACATTTATATGGGCTAAATTAACAGTGACCAATGACTTAACTTAAAGCATGTCTCCTCTCGACAGCAGCCGCCACGCTTCTGCCCACGCCTTGGACCGCAGGCCAAGCGTCTACCAAAAAATCAACTAACCGTCCACACAAAACATTGTGGAAAATCTAATAATAAAACGCAGCACTAATATTCAAAACATTGTTAAACTAAAGAATAGTAAACACTGGTACAACATTCCATACAATAATACAGAACCCAAATATGGGACTAACTCAAATGGAAAACTATAAACACTCAATTGACAACAATGTTCCCACACTGGCCATATCCAAATATGGTCAACCGCCCACACGGAGAAACTACATGAGAAATTAACACCAAAAGCCTCACACAATATAATGTAACTCAGGCACACTACTGCATGCTATAATATATATATATATATATAACATACAAAATCTTATATCATACAACTAGATGCTATATTAAAGAACAAGACAATAAAGTAATATGAGAATCAAGAGTAATGGCAGAATCCTAGTAAGATTCGTAACAGTGTGCAAGGAATCGTTAACAACCTTGTACACCATGTATGTAAGGCATACGACCCAGCATGGAGCCCGTACCTTGTCAAGCACTCGACGAAGCTGGAAAAAGTTCCAGCTTTGTTTTCTAGCAAGCCTATTAGACCTTCATACCTAAAAAAAAAGAGGTATGCCACCAGGCTAGTCCCGGAACTAAGAGGCATGAGTTACAAGGAACGGCTGAGGGAACTGCATCTCACTACACTGGAAGACAAAAGAGCCCGGGGAGATACGATCACCACATACAAAGTTCTCAGGGGAATTGACAGGGTGGACATGGATTATTTAATACGGGTGGCACACGCACAAGTGGACACAGGTGGAAGCTGAGTACCCAAATGAGCCACAGAGACATTAGAAAGAACAGAGACATTAGAATGAACAGAGACATTAGACAGAACTTTTTCAGTGTCTGAGTAGTTAGTAAATGGAATGCATTAGGCAGTGATGTGGTGGAGGCTGACTACATACACAGTTTCAAACGTAGATATGATAGAGCCCAGTAGGCTCAGGAATCTGTAAACTAATAGATTGACGGTTGAGAGGCGGGACCAAAGAGCGAAAGCTCAACCCCAGCAAGCACAACTAGGTAAGTACACACACATATAATGGTTCTATACGGTCTATCTCTTTCCCATATTGTTTAGTAAGTCAAGTCGTAATATAGAACTTATATACAACAGATGAGAAAAGCCGTAAAATTGGAATATTCCATGAATAGTTCAACTCGCTCTGCCAGGAATATCACATGTCAGGGAAGTGGTGAAGCTGGTGAACACGAAGCTGCTCGCTACTGTCTCCTGTGTGATGCTTAACTGTGTTGTCTTGCGGAACCTTCTTCTGAACATCAGAGCTTTCAAAAGTGTTAGAAATAACGATGTGTTAGAGATAACGAAGTGTTAGAGATAACGAGGTGTTAGAGATGATGAAGTGTTAGAGATAACGAGGTGTTAGAGATAACGATGTGTTAGAGATAACGAGGTGTTAGAGATAACGAGGTGATAGAGATAACGAGGTGTTAGAGATAATGAAGTGTTAGAGATAACGAGGATTAAGAGATAACGAGATGTTAGAGATAACTAAGTGTTAGAGATAACGAGATGTTAGAGATAACGAGGTGGTATAGATAATGAAGTGTTAGAGTTAACGAGGTGTTAGAGATAACGAGGATTAAGAGATAACGAGGTGTTAGAGATAACGAAGTGTTAGAGATAACGACGTGTTAGAGATAATGAAGTGTTAAAGATAACGAGGTGTTTGAGATACCAAGGTGTTAGAGATAATGAAGTGTTAGAGATAACGAGGTGTTAGAGATAACGTGGTCATAATGTGGTCATCTGCGCCGTCAAGGTAACATCAAGACTGCCGTGTGAACTGTGATGGATATGAAGGCGTGTGGACTGTCGGGAGCAAGATCAATGGCCGAAGTAACAGTATTCTACAGCTGTCACTTGGCACTCCGCTCTACTACACTCTGTCGTCATTCAAGAGTACCGGATGGGAGTACATGAGGACCAGGTATCGACGTCTACGCATGGGAGAAGCAAGATCGACACCGTCATCGTCAGCGACTACATTCAGCGTCCATCAGCATCGATTTTTTTAATTACTCAATATGAACATTTGGTACAGAAGATAAAGTTGGCTTTGAACATCTGTACAAAGAAAATCAAAGGCACTTGTGTTTAAATGTTGAAAAACAGATTTAGAATCACAATACTTTTGTTTAAATGTTGACAAACAGATTTAAAATAAATATTATTCTGGTATAATGATATATGAAAATTCTACTCTAGAAATTGGTCAGTAATTAAAATCAAAGCCTCCTGTGTAATTGTCTAAGCCCAGAACAAACGGTTATGGAAAATATTTTGTGCTATTTTTTTCAGAATGTTTGAACACAGGAGAGGCAGACCAATAAAAACATTGACACTCTTACAGTGAGTGCGGACACTTGGCTGAACAGTCAGCTGAAACCTGTGATATAGTATAGGATGATTTTAAATATATATATATATATATATATATATATATATATATATATATATATATATATATATATATATATATATATATATATATATGTCATACCTAGTAGCCAGAATGCACTTCTCAGCCTACTATGCAAGGCCCGATTTGCCTAATAAGCCAAGTTTTCATGAATTAATATATTTTCTCTAATTTTTTTCTTATGAAATGATAAAGCTACCCATTTCATTATGTATGATGTAATTTTTTTTTATTGGAGTTAAAATTAACGTAGATATATGACCGAACCTAACCAACCCTACCTAACCTAACCTAACCTATCTTTTAAGGTTAGGTTAGGTTAGGTAGCCGAAAAAGTTAGGTTAGGTTAAGTTAGGTAGGTTAGGTAGTCGAAAAACAATTAATTCATGAAAACTTGGCTTATTAGGCAAATCAGGCCTTGCATAGTAGGCTGAGAAGTGCGTTCTGGCTACTAGGTACGACATATATATATATATATATATATATATATATATATATATATATATATATATATATATATATATATATATATATATATATATATATATATATATATATATATATATAAATATATATATATATATATATATATATATATATAGATATATATATATATATATATATATATATATATATATATATATATATATATATATATATATATATAACTGAAAACTCACACCCCAGAAGTGACTCGAACCCATACTCCCAGGAGCAACGCAACTGGTATGTACAAGACGCCTTAATCCACTTGACCATCACGACCGGACATAATGAGGTGATAGCCGAGGCTATTTGAACCACCCCACCGCCGGCACTCGGATAGTAATCTTGGGCATAGCATTTTACCAAATCACCTCATTCTTTGGGGCACACGTGAGGAACACAAATGCGAACAAGCCTGAATGGTCCCCAGGACAATATGCAACTGAAAACTCACACCCCAGAAGTGACTCGAACCCATACTCCCAGCAGCAACGCAACTGGTATGTACAAGACGCCTTAATCCACTTGACCATCACGACCGGACATAATGAGGTGATAGCCGAGGCTATTTGAACCACCCCACCGCCGGCACTCGGATAGTAATCTTGGGCATAGCATTTTACCAAATCACCTCATTCTTTGGGGCACACGTGAGGAACACAAATGCGAACAAGCCTGAATGGTCCCCAGGACAATATGCAACTGAAAACTCACACCCCAGAAGTGACTCGAACCCATACTCCCAGCAGCAACGCAACTGGTATGTACAAGACGCCTTAATCCACTTGACCATCACGACCGGACATAATGAGGTGATAGCCGAGGCTATTTGAACCACCCCACCGCCGGCACTCGGATAGTAATCTTGGGCATAGCATTTTACCAAATCACCTCATTCTTTGGGGCACACGTGAGGAACACAAATGCGAACAAGCCTGAATGGTCCCCAGGACAATATGCAACTGAAAACTCACACCCCAGAAGTGACTCGAACCCATAATCCCAGGAGCAACGCAACTGGTATGTACAAGACGCCTCAATCCACTTGACCATCACGACCGGACATAATGAGGTGATAGCCGAGGCAATTTGAACCACCCCACCGCCGGCACTCGGATAGTAATCTTGGGCATATCATTTTACCAAATCACCTCATTCTTTGGGGCACACGTGAGGAACACAAATGCGAACAAGCCTGAATGGTCCCCAGGACCCCTCATTATGTCCGGTCGTGATGGTCAAGTGGATTAAGGCGACTTGTACATACCAGTTGCGTTGCTCCTGGGAGTATGGGTTCGAGTCACTTCTGGGGTGTGAGTTTTCAGTTGCATATTGTCCTGGGGACCATTCATACTTCTTCGCATTTGTGTTCCTCACGTGTGCCCCAAAGAATGAGGTGATTTGGTAAAATGCTATGCCCAAGATTACTATCCGAGTGCCGGCGGTGGGGTGGTTCAAATAGCCTCGGCTATCACCTCATTATGTCCGGTCGTGATGGTCAAGTGGATTAAGGCGTCTTGTACATACCAGTTGCGTTGCTCCTGGGAGTATGGGTTCGAGTCACTTCTGGGGTGTGAGTTTTCAGTTGCATATTGTCCTGGGGACCATTCAGGCTTGTTCGCATTTGTGTTCCTCACGTGTGCCCCAAAGAATGAGGTGATTTGGTAAAATGCTATGCCCAAGATTACTATCCGAGTGCCGGTGGTGGGGTGGTTCAAATAGCCTCGGCTATCACCTCATTATTTCCGGTCGTGATGGCCAAGTGGATTAAGGCGTCTTGTACATACCAGTTGCGTTGCTCCTGGGAGTATGGGTTCGAGTCACTTCTGAGGTGTGAGTTTTCAGTTGCATATTGTCCTGGGGACCATTCAGGCTTGTTCGCATTTGTGTTCCTCACGTGTGCCCCAAAGAATGAGGTGATTTGGTAAAATGCTATGCCCAAGATTACTATCCGAGTGCCGGCGGTGGGGTGGTTCAAATAGCCTCGCCTATCACCTCATTATGTCCGGTCGTGATGGTCAAGTGGATTAAGGCGTCTTGTACATACCAGTTGCGTTGCTCCTGGGAGTATGGGTTCGAGTCACTTCTGGGGTGTGAGTTTTCAGTTGCATATTGTCCTGGGGACCATTCAGGCTTGTTCGCATTTGTGTTCCTCACATGTGCCCCAAAGAATGAGGTGATTTGGTAAAATGCTATGCCCAAGATTACTATCCGAGTGCCGGCGGTGAGGTGGTTCAAATAGCCTCGGCTATCACCTCATTATGTCCGGTCGTGATGGTCAAGTGGATTAAGGCGACTTGTACATACCAGTTGCGTTGCTCCTGGGAGTATGGGTTCGAGTCACTTCTGGGGTGTGAGTTTTCAGTTGCATATTGTCCTGGGGACCATGCAGGCTTGTTCGCATTTGTGTTCCTCACGTGTGCCCCAAAGAATGAGGTGATTTGGTAAAATGCTATGCCCAAGATTACTATCCGAGTGCCGGCGGTGGGGTGGTTCAAATAGCCTCGGCTATCACCTCATTATGTCCGGTCGTGATGGTCAAGTGGATTAAGGCGTCTTGTACATACCAGTTGCGTTGCTCCTGGGAGTATGGGTTCGAGTCACTTCTGGGGTGTGAGTTTTCAGTTGCATATTGTCCTGGGGACCATTCAGGCTTGTTCGCATTTGTGTTCCTCACGTGTGCCCCAAAGAATGAGGTGATTTGGTAAAATGCTATGCCCAAGATTACTATCCGAGTGCCGGCGGTGGGGTGGTTCAAATAGCCTCGGCTATCACCTCATTATGTCCGGTCGTGATGGTCAAGTGGATTAAGGCGTCTTGTACATACCAGTTGCGTTGCTCCTGGGAGTATGGGTTCGAGTCACTTCTGGGGTGTGAGTTTTCAGTTGCATATTGTCCTGGGGACCATTCAGGCTTGTTCGCATATATATATATATATATATATATATATATATATATATATATATATATATATATATATATATATATATATATATCTATATATATATATATATATATATATATATATATATATATATATATATATATATATATATATCTATATATATATATATATATATATATATATATATATATATATATATATGTATATTATTAAATATGACCGAAAAAGTAAGATTAATAATTCTAACACGAATTTTCTCGAACTTTCGTACATTCCTTTTCACTGTTGGTGGTAATTCAAAAATCAATTCTCCAAAATTCATTTTTATTTCTAGTCTGACGCGACACTTGAGCGCGTTTCGTAAAATTTATTACATTTTCAAAGACTTTAGTTTACATATACACAACTGAATAGAACTTACACATCTCCGATTTGTTTATATCTACATTTGAGTGAGGTGGATGGGGTGAGGTGGTATTAATAGGGTATTAAATTCATCAACACAAGACAGAACACGAAACAATGGGTATTGAATGGAAGTGATTGTAGAAAGCCTATTGGTCCATATTTCTTGATGCTTCTATATTGGAGCGGAGTCTTGAGGTGGGTAGGATATAGTTGTGCATTAATTGGCTGTTGATTGCTGGTGTTGACTTTTTAATGTGTAGTGCCTCGCAAACGTCAAGCCGTCTGCTATCGCTATATCTATCGATGATTTCTGTGTTGTTTACTAGGATTTCTCTGGCGATGGTTTGGTTGTGGGAAGAGATTATATGTTCCTTAATGGAGCCCTGTTGCTTATGCATCGTTAAACGCCTAGAAAGAGATGTTGTTGTCTTGCCTATATACTGGGTTTTTTGGAGCTTACAGTCCCCAAGAGGGCATTTAAAGGCATAGACGACGTTGGTGTCTTTTAAAGCGTTCTGCTTTGTGTCTGGAGAGTTTCTCATGAGTAGGCTGGCCATTTTTCTGGTTTTATAGTAAATCGTCAGTTGTATCCTCTGATTTTTGTCTGTAGGGATAACGTTTCTATTAACAATATCTTTCAGGACCCTTTCCTCCGTTTTATGAGCTGTGGAAAAGAAGTTCCTGTAAAATAGTCTAATAGGGGGGTATAGGTGTTGTGTTAGTTGTCTCTTCAGAGGTTGCATGGCGTTTCACTTTCCTTCTTATGATGTCTTCGACGAAACCATTGGAGAAGCCGTTGTTGACTAGGATGGCTCTTTTCCATGACTGTTACATCTAGAAAGGGCAGCTTCCCATCCTTTTCCATCTCGTAAGTGAAACGCAGCACGGAACTCTGCTCAAACGCCTCCTTCAGCTCCTGCAGATATCTGACATCAGGTACCTGTGTAAAAATGTCGTCAACATACCTGCAGTATATGGCCGGTTTCAAGTTCATGTCGACTAAGACTTTTTGCTCAATGGAGGTTTCCACACTGCAGTCTACACTAAGGAAACGAACATAGGAATGTGCCTAAATGCCAACAGCGACTGCCCAGTCAGGTACAAGAGGAGTGTTGTTAACGCATATGTCGACTGTGCTCTCAGCCACAGCTCAGGATGTAAGCAAGTCGACGAAGAACTCTGTAGGGTAAGGCAGGTCTTAGTCAACAACGGCTTCTCCAATGGTTTCGTCGAAGACATCATAAGAAGGAAAGTGAAACGCCATGCAACCTCTGAAGAGACAACTAACACAACACCTATACCCCCTATTAGACTATTTTACAGTAACTTTTTTTCCACAGCTCATAAAATGGAGGAAAGGGTCCTGAAAGATATTGTTAATAGAAACGTTATCCCTACAGACAAAAATCAGAGGATACAACTGACGATTTACTATAAAACCAGAAAAACGGCCAGTCTACTCATGAGAAACTCTCCAGACACAAAGCAGAACGCTTTAAAAGAGACCAACGTCGTCTATGCCTTCAAATGCCCTCTTGGGGACTGTAAGCTCCAAAAAAACCAGTATATAGGCAAGACAACAACATCTCTTTCTAGGCGTTTAACGATGCATAAGCAACAGGGCTCCATTAAGAAACATATAATCTCTTCCCACAACCAAACCATCGCCAGAGAAATCCTAGTAAACAACACAGAAATCATCGATAGATATAGCGATAGCAGACGGCTTGACGTTTGCGAGGCACTACACATTAAAAAGTCAACACCAGCAATCAACAGCCAATTAATGCACAACTATATCCTACCCACCTCAAAACTCCGCTCCAATATAGAAGCATCAAGAAATATGGACCAATAGGCTTTCTACAATCACTTCCATTTAATACCAATTGTTTCGTGTTATGTCTTGTGTTGATGAATTTAATACCCTATTAATACCACCTCACCCCATCCACCTCACTCAAATGTAGATATAAACAAATCAGAGATGTGTAAGTTCTATTCAGTTGTGTATGTGTAAACTAAAGTCTTTGAAAATGTAATAAGTTTTACGAAACGCGCTCAAGTGTTGCGTCAGACGAGAAATAAAAATGAATTTTGGAGAATTGATTTTTGAATTACCACCAACAGTGAAAAGGAATGTACGAAAGATCGAGAAAATTCGTGTTAGAATTATTAATCTTACTTTTTCGGTCATATTTAATAATATATGTCTACAGGAAAGACTGCTACCAAAATATACTAATATATATATATATATATATATATATATATATATATATATATATATATATATATATATATATATATATATATATATATATATATATATATATATATATATATATATATATATTAGATACATGTAATAAAAATTAGGTGTGTTCCTTAGCATGTCAGGGTTGACATTGATTGGGGAGTGGATAGTACACGGACGTGAACTTGGTAGAGTTCAGTGGTACGGTCCCGGATGACTGAAAGTTCAGTCGGTAGATAAAAACGTTTATGTTTCATGTTGACCATGGTGTGTCCGGCTCTAGAGGACACATGAGGTTGGCTAGTGAAGAGCCAAGGGATTTTAATAGCTAGTCTTTGCTGTTAGATTAGGTACATTTTAGTTAGATATGTCAGTAAGTGTAGGATGTATGTTTCCTGATGTTGGAGGATTGCTGTCCCTTGACAGCCGAAACATTTAAGAATTTGAACATGTTTATTGTGATGTTGCTGGACAATCTGTTGATTGTCAATTTGTCTTAGTTAGGTTAGCTTTTGTTTGCGGCATTAGTTTGAGTTTATTGAGGATTTGGATACTAAACCTTGTTACTTTTCGAGGTAAAATTCACAAAGTTTACTAAGTTGCTTGTGTGTGTGTGGGGGGGGGGGGGTTGTAACAAACTAGTTGTAGGAATGATCCAGTATGTTCTCTCTCAGACATGGAGTGTGGGAAGCGGGAACCATGTGTAGGGACCTGACTGAGAGCACGGGGGCATTACCTGGGAATTGGTGGTTGAAATACAAAATGACTGGCGCCTTTGACTCATGGTATCGTATAATAAATTATTCTACAGTATTCAGTAATTTAGAGAAATTAGTCTTCATTCAAATTGTATAGTATTCCTGTTTATAATATCAAGAGTATCCTAATTGTTAGAAGAATGAGTAAGTCACCATCAGTGACGTCACGAGCTGGGACTAGGCCTTGGCGCGGAGTGACCTCGGCGGTCACGGGTCATCAGAGTTTCCACATTCAGTATTTCACAAAGGTCAAATAGCCATTTTGCAATTGGAAATAGCTCTTCCCTAAGATGCTTGTGTAATTAACTTCAGTTAAAGGAACGCAACCATCTGGGTCGTTCAGTACAACAGATTAGTTGTTCAACTTAAACCCAACCAGTAAACTTAGTAAAGTCAGGCGTAGGGATACCCAGCTGGCTTCTGTGTAGAACAGAGCGGGCGGGAAGAGCAGTGTGGAAAAAGCAACGACTCGGGAAGGTGACCTTCACCCACCTCTCCCCTAGGCCAGCACCACCACTGCTGGTCGACATAAAAGGTATAGTTGCTATGGTTTTGAGTATAGGAAGTTAGTCATCTCATTGCCTTTTAAGACAGGAAGTGTTCAGCCATGGAGTGCTTTGAATTAGATTTCGTGTAG
The DNA here is from genome assembly GCF_040958095.1 of Procambarus clarkii. NCBI lineage: Eukaryota > Metazoa > Arthropoda > Malacostraca > Decapoda > Cambaridae > Procambarus > Procambarus clarkii. Next base: position 34,483,322 of record NC_091178.1, on the reverse strand, counting down.
TTTTGAATAAATCATTTAGCTAGTAAATTGTCTTTTTATTAATCTCCATTTTATGTACTATTATTTACATGTCCTGGCCACGTGGTGCCCACGAGGCCGAGTTATGTTGGGCCAAAGATTCTAACACCGATTAAGAATTCATTATCCCTTTGATTTTTAATAATTCCGCACTTTAACATAAAATTCATCCCTCCCATATTTAACTAGTGGGGATCAAGCCCCAACGTTTATTGATTAGCATGATCGATCCAGACCTCGGTTATTGCTCAGTGGTAATGGTCTGGTGGTGGCAGCGCAAGGCAATTCTAGAGTTTTGCTAGAAGTCTATTTCCACGTCATAAGGGTTGTAGAATCTTAAGCCGGTCAAGTGGCTTAATTAAGACCACGTGGCGTGGGATTCGGGTAGAGTAATAGCTCTGGGGTCACTTGGTTTGAAGAAGCTGAATAAGAATACGGACTGGGGGAATAGAAGAGCAGAACCCCCCCCCCCCCCCCCGTGTTACATCATCGTCCACATTCCTCTTCTTCTGTTACTCTCTCCCACTTTATTTGGCATCTCTCACTTTCATCATCCTATTTTGCTTTCTTCTTATATGAAACTTTTTCTCCTTAAACATATATTTTATGGTATTGAATTTTAGTGT
>NC_091178.1:34455178-34477678 GCF_040958095.1 Procambarus clarkii | reverse complement strand
TTGAAGGATCGTTTATTATGCATAGGGCAAAAAATAAAATGAAAAAACTGCTATCAGTCGTTTATATGAAAAAACAGAGCCCTGGGCATTGGTGATTTCAATGCGTGTTCAGTAGTAAACCAATATTGTCCTTAACCACATACACATCTCACATTCGCTCAAAACATACCTCCCACACCTTACTGTGCATATAACAAATAAAAAAAACTCATTCAGTAAAAGCAAGCCTCTCATGTTTTAAAATAAGGCCTTCTGCTGTGTGAGGCGTGCTAAATGCCCCAGGAGGTTCCCACATAAGTGTGAACTCTTAATCTGGCTTAATACCTCAACTGTACTCTGTGCTTCATCAAAGTTGATATTCAGCTACAATAGCTCGTATTTTCGCTCATTGCTTATATTTTCTGTTAGTCATAAACCCGATCAAACCATCATAACCTAACATATTATATATAACAAACAAATACATTCTACAGAACAGTTATTGTTGTTGTTTAGTGACATCGTGAAAAGTGACCTCAGGTATAGGGATAAGGTATTGATGGTCATTATCATATAAGTATCAAGGTATCACAGCGCCTGACTGGTCAACTATGTATGACGTCACCAGACAACCAATGTGACCTTTGGCGTTCTACTTGCATATGTATTTAATGTTATTATTCAAAAATGACTAGACTAACCATCCCCACCTAACCTAATCAGAGGACTAAGAATATACATTTTAGTCATCCACAACTGTAATCATTATTCGGTGATAAGTGCAAAAGTATAACAGCAACCCAAATGTCATACCACAATTTTTGTAGAATCGTACATCTGGCAGCATAGCAGGTGAGCTGAACATAAGAATAAAGGTAACTGCAGAGGTCCTATTGGCCCATACGAGGCAGCTCCTATATATTTCCACCCAATCTCATTCATGTCCACCCTATGCTTAAAACAACCAAGGGATCCCACTTAAAGTATTAGTTTACAATAATAGTTTTAATAAATAGCTCTTATTCTAGTTTTATGCACAACAGCAATTATGAAACCCTATAGCTAGATATCGTACTGTAATCCACAAGTAGTTACCACACATCTGGCAGTACAGCGGATTAGTGGCTGTGTTCATAGGCTAGTCAACTGTCCTCACATCCATCAAATAGATATCCAAATGTCGCACCTCAATTCATCCATCTAGCAACTCAGCTGGATGTTAGCCACTATATTCATAGGCTAATCATTTCTACACCTCAAAAATCCTAGTCTTGCTGCGCAAATCAGCTTACTTGTTTCTAAACCAACACTCGCAAATACAATCATGCATACCTACACATACTTCAAAACCTATGCATTCATAGAGAATAGCCTAGTTTTTTTGCCACCATTTCCCCATTAATCAGATGTAATTTATGCCATACACACAGAAAATACAGCATTTACACACCAAATATGCCATTTATGCACAAAATATATTATTTACACTCAAAATATACCATCACATAAAAAATATGACATTTTCATACAAAAAATGTCAGTTGCACACAAAAATATACCATTTACACAATATTGCATGTACACTCAGAGTAAGACATTTACACAAAGTACGGTATTTTGCACAAATATATCAAAATGCTTATGCATTTAGACAATCAAAAATGCGCTCTCACTAAAATTACACAATTTCACAAACATAATTTTCACAAAATACCCACACATTGTCTCATAAACCAAAATACACTTACACCATGAAGATCTATTTTATCAGATTACAGAGCTTACACAAAATACACAATTTTCACACACAAATACAGTTGCACCAGTTCCACTTCAACAAATTAAAAACACAACTTGCATAAATGCACTATTATCACAAAAACACAAAAATTATTATAAAACATGGACAATTATTACACAGTTTGTGTAATTATTTTACATCTTTGCACAATTAATACAAGAAAACTTGCTATATAATTACTCAACTTGCACAATGACAATCAATACGCAAAGGTATAAATAAACAATTCGTCCATATGCAATTACACAACATGCGCAATTAATACACAACTTATACAAATATTACACATCTTTCATAATTATTACACAACTTGTACAAATGCATATCTGGCACAAATACGTACAATACATAACTACCCCAAATATGAAAATACACAACTAGCATAAATACACGATTTACACATATACAATTGCGACATTTACACAACTTGCTCAAAAATATAACCAATACACAACTTACCAAAATATGAACAATACATAACTAGCACATATTCATTAAATACACAACTATGCAATTTCCGCAAATACACATACAAAAACATATACAATTAATACATACAACTTGCACAAAACAATACACAATTTATAGAAATATAATCAATACATAATTGCAATAATCATACAACTTATGCAAAATACATAATCTGCACAATTAATACACAAGTATATTAATTGTGCTATATATGTACAAACACAACCAACTAGGTCAAACAATACACAATTTGCATGATATTTTTCTGGGTATATTTAGGACATTAATTATAATATGCTGAGTTTAACCAACTCCCAAAAGTCAGAATTTCACATATAAAAATGGTTCATATGACTTCCGATGAGCTCAATATATAACACATTCTTTTTCCATTAAGATATCCACATTATTAGTGCTAAACTATTCATCTAACATATGTCCACTGTTTTTATGTCTTATTAATACCTTCCTTGTTACATTCTCTCCAATCAGACCACCATATTTATGTATTTATTCAAACCATCTAACAGACTTATTTGTTCTAGCCTTAGTTATGTTAGGGCAGGTGGGGTTAGGTGAAGTCAGTATTTTCTATGATAATTTTAGACAAATTTGCTATATCTTATCAAAATGCATCCTGTTAAAACTTAAATTCATCTAAATCTATCAGAAATATACTTATACTACGCAAATTTGACTAAATTCAACCTAGCTAAACTTACTAAATATGAGCATCCCATATCCTCACATACAAGCCTATGTCGCCTCTGTCCATACATTATATGAGTCTGCCATATAGCACGAACCCCAAATAGGAAAATTTACACTATTTCATAAACATACTAGTTCATTACCCTAAGATATTATATATGTCCTTCCCTACACGACCTCACCTAACCTGACCTAGCATATCCAACCCTGGATTTGGTTAAAGTTGGCGAAATTTATGCTATGCCACCTAAATTTCACCAAATTTAAGGCAATTTCCACCAAATATACCCAAATGTTGCGTAGCATAGCACTGCCAAAGCCCATTTTCTCCTATTCCATACTACCCTACACAACCTCACCTAACCTGACCTAGCATATCCAAACCTGGATTTGGTTAAAGTTGTCGAAATTTATGCTATGCCACCTAAATTACACCTAATTGAAGGCAATTTCCACCAAATATACCCAAATGTTGTGTATCATAGCATCGCCAAAGCCCATTTTCTCCTATTCCATACTACACTACATAACCTCACCTAACCTGACCTAGCATATCCAAACCTGGATTTGGTTTAAGTCGGCGAAATTTATGCTATGCCACCTAAATTTGACCAAATATACCCAAATGTTGTGTATTATAGCATCGCCAAAGCCCATTTTCTCCTATTCCATCCTACCCTACACAACCTCACCTAACCTATCCTAGCATATCCAAACCTAGATTTGGTTAAAGTCTGCGAAATTTAAGCTATCCCACCTAAATTCGACCTAATTTAAGGCAATTCCCACCTAATATCCCCAAATGTTGTGTATCACAGCACTGCCTAAGCCCATTTTTACCTACATTTTCTCCTATTCCATCCTACCCTACGCAACCTTACCTAACCTATCCTAGCATATCCAAACCTAGATTTGGTTAAAGTCGGCGAAATTTAAGTTATCCCATATAAATTTGACCTAATTTAAGACAATTCCCACCAAATATACCCAAAAATATTTTTGGAACATAGCACGGCCAAAGCTCATTTTAGCTGAGTTTTCATCTATTCCAACCTGCCCTAGACAACCCCACCCAGCCTCTCCTGGCATATCCAAATTCAGATTTGCTTATAGTTGGCAAAAATTTATGCCTTTCCCACCTAAATTTAACCTAATTTAAGCCAATTTCCACCGAATATACCCAAATGTTTTGTATCTTAACATGGCCAAAGTTCATTTCACCCAAGTTTTCACCTATTCCATCTTACCTTACACAGCCATACCTAACCTGACCTAGCATATCCCAAGCTAGATTTGATTACAGTTCGTGAAATTTATGCTTACTCGCCTACATTCAACCTAATTTAAGATAATTTCTACCCAATATACCCAAAATGTTTTGTTACATAGCTCAGCCAAAGACCATTTTTAGCCAAGTTTTCACATATTCCAACCTACCCTACATAGCCTTACCTATCCCTGACCTAGCAGATTTGATTAAAGCTTGGGAAATTTAAGCTATCGCCACCAAATTGGAGACAATTTCCACCAAATATGCCTAAATGTTGTGTATCATAGCACAGCCAAAACCCATTTTAACCACATTTTCGCCCATTCCATCTAAACCTGGACCCAACCTCTGATGCGACATATACTCAGAGAAGTGATGTTTTTTGGATATGAACCTAAATGCCCGTGCCTAACCTGCAAGAGTCTTGGAGCTTTGTTGAATATTTTATCTATTTTTCTTCAAAAACTGAAGTTTTGGATATGAACCTATCTGCACTGTGCCTAACCTGCAAGGTTCTTTGTTGAACAGTGTAACCATATTCATAGAAAAGTGATGTTTTGGATATGGACCTAACAGTCCCTCTCCTTTAAAACTTGGAACTGTGTTCAATATTGTAGATATAGTTTTGGGTAGGTGTGTTTGTTTTTACACATCAACCCAACCGTCCTGGACCTAACCTCCCTTCATCTAACTTCAAATTTATCTTAAATATGGGAGGAACGTGTTGTTTGTGCATCAACCCAACCGTCCTGGACCTAACCTCCCTTCATCTAACTTCAAATTTATCGTAAATATGGAAGGAACGTGTTGTTTGTGCATCAACCCAACCGTCCTTAACCTAACCTCCATTTATCAAACTTCAAATTTATCATAAATATGGGAGGACCGTGTTATTTGTGCATCAACCCTGCCGTCCTGGGCCTAACCTCCCTTTATCTAACTTCAAATTTATTGTATATATGGGAAGAAGGTGTTGTTTATGCATCAACCCAACCTCCCTGGACCTAACCTCTGATACACGAATCTTTGTTCAATATTGCATCATACTTGTAGCATTTTTTTCACATAATTCAACCATCCTCAACCTAACCTCTATTACCTGGGGGGAGGGAGGTTAATGGAAAATATGATAATAATGGGAATTTTCTCTACATCAGTTCAACTCAACCATCCTTAACCTAACCTTAGTTAGAAAGGGATACAACTCACCAAAACTATTTAATTACCATTTACCCAATTTTCCTTATCCTAACCTATAACTAAAGGGTTTAGACCCCCCTTTACCTCGAAATTATAGTATAGGGTTAAATTGGGGAATGTTAGTTTTATATGTGAAAATATATTCCTACCTTATATATATAGTATAATTTCGAGGTAAAGGGGGGTCTAAACCCTTTAGTTATAGGTTAGGATAAGGAAAATTGGGTAAATGGTAATTAAATAGTTTTGGTGAGTTGTATCCCTTTCTAACTAAGGTTAGGTTAAGGATGGTTGAGTTGAACTGATGTAGAGAAAATTCCCATTATTATCATATTTTCCATTAACCTCCCTCCCCCCAGGTAATAGAGGTTAGGTTGAGGATGGTTGAATTATGTGAAAAAAATGCTACAAGTATGATGCAATATTGAACCAAGATTCGTGTATCAGAGGTTAGGTCCAGGGAGGTTGGGTTGATGCATAAACAACACCTTCTTCCCATATATACAATAAATTTGAAGTTAGATAAAGGGAGGTTAGGTCCAGGACGGCAGGGTTGATGCACAAATAACACGGTCCTCCCATATTTATGATAAATTTGAAGTTTGATAAATGGAGGTTAGGTTAAGGACGGTTGGGTTGATGCACAAACAACACGTTCCTTCCATATTTACGATAAATTTGAAGTTAGATGAAGGGAGGTTAGGTCCAGGACGGTTGGGTTGATGCACAAACAACACGTTCCTCCCATATTTACGATAAATTTGAAGTGAGATGAAGGGAGGTTAGGTCCAGGACGGTTGGGTTGATGTGTAAAAACAAACACACCTACCCAAAACTATATCTACAATATTGAACACAGTTCCAAGTTTTAAAGGAGAGGGACTGTTAGGTCCATATCCAAAACATCACTTTTCTATGAATATGGTTACACTGTTCAACAAAGAACCTTGCAGGTTAGGCACAGTGCAGATAGGTTCATATCCAAAACTTCAGTTTTTGAAGAAAAATAGATAAAATATTCAACAAAGCTCCAAGACTCTTGCAGGTTAGGCACGGGCATTTAGGTTCATATCCAAAAAACATCACTTCTCTGAGTATATGTCGCATCAGAGGTTGGGTCCAGGTTTAGATGGAATGGGCGAAAATGTGGTTAAAATGGGTTTTGGCTGTGCTATGATACACAACATTTAGGCATATTTGGTGGAAATTGTCTCCAATTTGGTGGCGATAGCTTAAATTTCCCAAACTTTAATCAAATCTGCTAGGTCAGGGATAGGTAAGGCTATGTAGGGTAGGTTGGAATATGTGAAAACTTGGCTAAAAATGGTCTTTGGCTGAGCTATGTAACAAAACATTTTGGGTATATTGGGTAGAAATTATCTTAAATTAGGTTGAATGTAGGCGAGTAAGCATAAATTTCACGAACTGTAATCAAATCTAGCTTGGGATATGCTAGGTCAGGTTAGGTATGGCTGTGTAAGGTAAGATGGAATAGGTGAAAACTTGGGTGAAATGAACTTTGGCCATGTTAAGATACAAAACATTTGGGTATATTCGGTGGAAATTGGCTTAAATTAGGTTAAATTTAGGTGGGAAAGGCATAAATTTTTGCCAACTATAAGCAAATCTGAATTTGGATATGCCAGGAGAGGCTGGGTGGGGTTGTCTAGGGCAGGTTGGAATAGATGAAAACTCAGCTAAAATGAGCTTTGGCCGTGCTATGTTCCAAAAACATTTTTGGGTATATTTGGTGGGAATTGTCTTAAATTAGGTCAAATTTATATGGGATAACTTAAATTTCGCCGACTTTAACCAAATCTAGGTTTGGATATGCTAGGATAGGTTAGGTAAGGTTGCGTAGGGTAGGATGGAATAGGAGAAAATGTAGGTAAAAATGGGCTTAGGCAGTGCTGTGATACACAACATTTGGGGATATTAGGTGGGAATTGCCTTAAATTAGGTCGAATTTAGGTGGGATAGCTTAAATTTCGCAGACTTTAACCAAATCTAGGTTTGGATATGCTAGGATAGGTTAGGTGAGGTTGTGTAGGGTAGGATGGAATAGGAGAAAATGGGCTTTGGCGATGCTATAATACACAACATTTGGGTATATTTGGTCAAATTTAGGTGGCATAGCATAAATTTCGCCGACTTAAACCAAATCCAGGTTTGGATATGCTAGGTCAGGTTAGGTGAGGTTATGTAGTGTAGTATGGAATAGGAGAAAATGGGCTTTGGCGATGCTATGATACACAACATTTGGGTATATTTGGTGGAAATTGCCTTCAATTAGGTGTAATTTAGGTGGCATAGCATAAATTTCGACAACTTTAACCAAATCCAGGTTTGGATATGCTAGGTCAGGTTAGGTGAGGTTGTGTAGGGTAGTATGGAATAGGAGAAAATGGGCTTTGGCAGTGCTATGCTACGCAACATTTGGGTATATTTGGTGGAAATTGCCTTAAATTTGGTGAAATTTAGGTGGCATAGCATAAATTTCGCCAACTTTAACCAAATCCAGGGTTGGATATGCTAGGTCAGGTTAGGTGAGGTCGTGTAGGGAAGGACATATATAATATCTTAGGGTAATGAACTAGTATGTTTATGAAATAGTGTAAATTTTCCTATTTGGGGTTCGTGCTATATGGCAGACTCATATAATGTATGGACAGAGGCGACATAGGCTTGTATGTGAGGATATGGGATGCTCATATTTAGTAAGTTTAGCTAGGTTGAATTTAGTCAAATTTGCGTAGTATAAGTATATTTTTGATAGATTTAGATGAATTTAAGTTTTAACAGGATGCATTTTGATAAGATATAGCAAATTTGTCTAAAATTATCATAGAAAATACTGACTTCACCTAACCCCACCTGCCCTAACATAACTAAGGCTAGAACAAATAAGTCTGTTAGATGGTTTGAATAAATACATAAATATGGTGGTCTGATTGGAGAGAATGTAACAAGGAAGGTATTAATAAGACATAAAAACAGTGGACATATGTTAGATGAATAGTTTAGCACTAATAATGTGGATATCTTAATGGAAAAAGAATGTGTTATATATTGAGCTCATCGGAAGTCATATGAACCATTTTTATATGTGAAATTCTGACTTTTGGGAGTTGGTTAAACTCAGCATATTATAATTAATGTCCTAAATATACCCAGAAAAATATCATGCAAATTGTGTATTGTTTGACCTAGTTGGTTGTGTTTGTACATATATAGCACAATTAATATACTTGTGTATTAATTGTGCAGATTATGTATTTTGCATAAGTTGTATGATTATTGCAATTATGTATTGATTATATTTCTATAAATTGTGTATTGTTTTGTGCAAGTTGTATGTATTAATTGTATATGTTTTTGTATGTGTATTTGCGGAAATTGCATAGTTGTGTATTTAATGAATATGTGCTAGTTATGTATTGTTCATATTTTGGTAAGTTGTGTATTGGTTATATTTTTGAGCAAGTTGTGTAAATGTCGCAATTGTATATGTATAAATCGTGTATTTATGCTAGTTGTGTATTTTCATATTTGGGGTAGTTATGTATTGTATGTATTTGTGCTAGATATGTATTTGTACAAGTTGTGTAATAATTATGAAAGATGTGTAATATTTGTATAAGTTGTGTATTAATTGCGCATGTTGTGTAATTGCATATGGACGAATTGTTTATTTATACCTTTGCGTATTGATTGTCATTGTGCAAGTTGAGTAATTATATAGCAAGTTTTCTTGTATTAATTGTGCAAAGATGTAAAATAATTACACAAACTGTGTAATAATTGTCCATGTTTTATAATAATTTTTGTGTTTTTGTGATAATAGTGCATTTATGCAAGTTGTGTTTTTAATTTGTTGAAGTGGAACTGGTGCAACTGTATTTGTGTGTGAAAATTGTGTATTTTGTGTAAGCTCTGTAATCTGATAAAATAGATCTTCATGGTGTAAGTGTATTTTGGTTTATGAGACAATGTGTGGGTATTTTGTGAAAATTATGTTTGTGAAATTGTGTAATTTTAGTGAGAGCGCATTTTTGATTGTCTAAATGCATAAGCATTTTGATATATTTGTGCAAAATACCGTACTTTGTGTAAATGTCTTACTCTGAGTGTACATGCAATATTGTGTAAATGGTATATTTTTGTGTGCAACTGACATTTTTTGTATGAAAATGTCATATTTTTTATGTGATGGTATATTTTGAGTGTAAATAATATATTTTGTGCATAAATGGCATATTTGGTGTGTAAATGCTGTATTTTCTGTGTGTATGGCATAAATTACATCTGATTAATGGGGAAATGGTGGCAAAAAAACTAGGCTATTCTCTATGAATGCATAGGTTTTGAAGTATGTGTAGGTATGCATGATTGTATTTGCGAGTGTTGGTTTAGAAACAAGTTAGCTGATTTGCGCAGCAAGACTAGGATTTTTGAGGTGTAGAAATGATTAGCCTATGAATATAGTGGCTAACATCCAGCTGAGTTGCTAGATGGATGAATTGAGGTGCGACATTTGGATATCTATTTGATGGATGTGAGGACAGTTGACTAGCCTATGAACACAGCCACTAATCCGCTGTACTGCCAGATGTGTGGTAACTACTTGTGGATTACAGTACGATATCTAGCTATAGGGTTTCATAATTGCTGTTGTGTATAAAACTAGAATAAGAGCTATTTATTAAAACTATTATTGTAAACTAATACTTTAAGTGGGATCCCTTGGTTGTTTTAAGCATAGGGTGGACATGAATGAGATTGGGTGGAAATATATAGGAGCTGCCTCGTATGGGCCAATAGGACCTCTGCAGTTACCTTTATTCTTATGTTCAGCTCACCTGCTATGCTGCCAGATGTACGATTCTACAAAAATTGTGGTATGACATTTGGGTTGCTGTTATACTTTTGCACTTATCACCGAATAATGATTACAGTTGTGGATGACTAAAATGTATATTCTTAGTCCTCTGATTAGGTTAGGTGGGGATGGTTAGTCTAGTCATTTTTGAATAATAACATTAAATACATATGCAAGTAGAACGCCAAAGGTCACATTGGTTGTCTGGTGACGTCATACATAGTTGACCAGTCAGGCGCTGTGATACCTTGATACTTATATGATAATGACCATCAATACCTTATCCCTATACCTGAGGTCACTTTTCACGATGTCACTAAACAACAACAATAACTGTTCTGTAGAATGTATTTGTTTGTTATATATAATATGTTAGGTTAGGATGGTTTGATCGGGTTTATGACTAACAGAAAATATAAGCAATGAGCGAAAATACGAGCTATTGTAGCTGAATATCAACTTTGATGAAGCACAGAGTACAGTTGAGGTATTAAGCCAGATTAAGAGTTCACACTTATGTGGGAACCTCCTGGGGCATTTAGCACGCCTCACACAGCAGAAGGCCTTATTTTAAAACATGAGAGGCTTGCTTTTACTGAATGAGTTTTTTTTTATTTGTTATATGCACAGTAAGGTGTGGGAGGTATGTTTTGAGCGAATGTGAGATGTGTATGTGCTTAAGGACAATATTGGTTTACTACTGAACACGCATTGAAATCACCAATGCCCAGGGCTCTGTTTTTTCATATAAACGACTGATAGCAGTTTTTTCATTTTATTTTTTGCCCTATGCATAATAAACGATCCTTCAAGAAAGATTGTCAAAGCTCAAATTACATTCTCTAGAACGATAACGAAGAAGAAATAAGGGTGACATGATAGAGGTGTTAAAGAATGGACATGATAAAGGGGGATATTAATAACCTATTATACGTATCAACATGAAACAGAATAGGCATGAACTGAATAAGTTTTATATTTAGGAAAAAGACCTGGGTAAATATAGGTAACAGGGGACGAACTTGAAAATACATACATAACTTCTTGCAGTGCTTCTCTAGAACGACGATGTTGAAGAAGAAATAGGGGTGACATGATAGACGTGTGACTGAATGGTCATAGTAAAGGGGAATATTAATGACCCATTATACGTATCAATATAAAACAGAACAGGAATGAATTGGATAACTTATATATTTAGGAAAAAGACCTGGGTGAATATAGGTAACAGGGGAAGAACTCATTTCTTATGTAATATGTAATCTTAGCTATAAAATGATCTTAGACAATGGGAAACGGTACGGTAAAACCTTATTGAGAAAAAACGAGCTTATAATGATTAACGCAATTGCACATTAGACTCGAAAGAAGGCGGCATTTGAATCTCCCTTTGCTATAAACATTAAAAATGGGAATAAACACACTATAACAGAAAATGGACTTATTCAGGGAAGATGAAGAAAGGGTGACTGGCTAGCTGATGACGTCATTGATCATTAGCAATGCCTGTGCAGGGTCATTGAGCGGCTACCTGGTGACGTCATTGACCATCAGCGATGTCTGTGCAAGGGACACTGTGGTAACGAAAAACATGTATGACTACAAGGGACCTTTTAATACCCTTGAGCATAATTTCATGGACTATAAGGCAATCACCCGCTCGGGTGATGAAAAAAACAGGTATGACGGATCGTGTCCCCTCGAAACTGCAACGAAAAACAGGTATGACGGATCGTGTCCCCTTAATACTATAACGAAAAACAGGTATGACGGATCGTGACCCTCGAAACTGAAACGAAAAAATAAGTATGACGGATCGTGTCCCCTTAATACTGTTACGAAAAACAGGTATGACGGATCGTGACCCTCGAAACTGAAACGAAAAAATAGGTATGACGGATCGTGTCCCCTTAATACTGTTACGAAAAACAGGTATGACGGATCGTGACCCTCGAAAAAAGCAACGAAAAACAGGTATGACGGATCGTGCCCCCTCGAAACTGCAACGAAAAACAGGTATGACGGATCGTGACCCCTTAATACGGTAACGAAAAACAGGTATGACGGATCGTGTCCCCTTAATACTGTAACGAAAAACAGGTATGACGGACCGTGACCCCTTAATACTGTAACGAAAAACAGGTATGACGGATCGTGACCCCTTAATACTGTAACGAAAAACAGGTATGACGGACCGTGACCCTCGAAACAAGTATGACGGATCGCGCTCCCTCGAAACTGCAACGAAAAACAGGTATGACGGATCGTGACCCCTTAATACTGTAACGAAAAACAGGTATGACGGACCGTGACCCTCGAAAAAAGCAAAACGGTCACGGTCCGTCATACTTCCCACTACTACTGTGGGCTGTAAAAGGCATGTGGATCCTTAAGGGTGAATGAAGAAGTTGATTGAATATTTACAATCCACCTGCAGACAATTCAACACATCAGCTGTTATGAGCCACTCTTTTCACTCATATTTAGATAAAGTACTAGAAATTTTCCTTATATATATAGTCCAGGCACTTCCCCAGTTTCTAGAGGGTAATCACTGATGATAATAATAAGTTAGTGTGATGTCCTTTAATAAAAAATTTCGCATGGCACTATCACGTGTTTGCACTGTTTATGTAAACAAACGTTCTGGCCTCGGGTGGTGGTGGGCGCATCTCTCCCAGCCATCGTCCCCCATCCTCCCTGAACATAGTAGCCTTTAATGAATATTTATTGATTATTTTTACTGTCTAGACATATGATTATGATAAAATGTGATTATAATATAATTAGATATAGGATTAAAATGTTATCGGTAGTACTTGTTAGTACCATTGATTCTTATTAAGGATTTGAATTAATCCTCACCGGAAATCGATTGATGTTCCAATAGTTCTTTAATTAAGATAGTCTTCTTGAAGCTTCTAGATCCTTGAGAAATAATGCATAGAGTCATGTAGAGACATTTGGGTCCTAATGACAAACGGGATCACGGTAGCATTGTCATGTAGCGTCCAGTGATGTAGGATATTGTTGGGGTTTCGTTGTTGTTATTGTTATTCTCGGTGAGCAACCGTATCAAAACTTATCCTGGCAAGGTCGCCAATGTCGGGGTAAAAGGTATATATATAGTTCCACTCTCTGGTGGTGAACAACAGTTATCTCAATGTCACTCACCGTAGCCCTGCGGGTCTTCACTCTATCCTACGGCGCCACTGCATGCCAGGAGAGTATCCCAGTCAATCCCAACCGGCCTCTGATTGAGAAGGAGTGGGAACACAACTCGTTCCCTTAACTGTTATGTGCCTGCCCCAACAATAGGGCTTTACTATTAACCACAAGGTCGACAACTGGTGTTTTCGGTGTCCAGTAGCACGTCAGTGGACTGGTTGAATTGTGGTATCCTTGGCAAGGTCACACTCAATAGATCAGGAATCAGGCAGGTACTTACTTTTATCACTCTTTGCTTTCAAGTATAATATAGCCACAAGATAAATGGAGGGGATGATATTAAACACAAAAGTATTTTGTAATTTACTTAAAATTCATTCAGAGATGTCACAAGGTCATATCAATTAATAAACAGCTGATCCAGGCGGGAGTCGCTCGTTCCCACGTATATTATATGCACACTATTGTGGCAACATTTCCCCCCTCTCGTCAATGTCACGATCAGCTGAGCGCCCCCTTCCGCGCGAAAGTTTATTGCTTGTTTCTCTAGCGGCACGCGCGCTGTTTCTTTAAGTTCTCAAAGTCACTAGAAGCTCGCACACTCGATATTTGCAACAATAGCACGTATTATTTCGCTACACTGTACTTGGGCTCAAACAATCGTTTCTATAATAGATGCGACAATAATTTACTGTAATGGTTTTATACACTGCCTGTCATTTACTGGTAACTTATGGATTATTTAACACTGGAGTTCTCAGTACTTCCTTTCGTGGGCGATAACACAATAAATCACTGCACTCACAAATGGTTAATCAATGCACGAACATAGACATATATAATATAGATAAATCATACATCAATAAATGGTAAATAAATAGTTTCTGGGCACATAGCCTAACTTCCAAATACTGGCATAATATTATATATAAATTCTCACTATATGTTCACATTAAAGTCTTATGAAAGATATTCAAACACACAGTAAATTCATCACTTAATCCGGGTGCCTGTACACACCAATAATAATATATATAAGTATCGTGAGTGCTCTTGATAGTACTGTCCTGCACACTGGTGCCTTACTGTGACATTGGTGAGCCTTGCTCACGACATACAAAATCCTCAGGCTGAATAATATAGCTGACTAAGGGGAATGGGGAGGGAAACTAGAACCACCTACTTTCACCTATCCTCCGATGAGAGTTGAGTTGTAGCTCCTGGTCCTGGCTCCTGCCTTGTGTCGGGAACACCCCCACACACTCGTTGTCGTGTCCTCCAGGAACCTCAACCAATGTCCCACCGTTTAGCGCGTCGTCTCCGTGCCTTCTTCCCTGCAGGTCCGTGCTCCTCCTCGACTTCTTGTAGGGTTGGAGTCGGTCTCCTGGCCGTCGACTTCTCCCAACTACGGCTGTCCGCCTACTTCTCGGCTGCAGTCGTCCGGATTCCCAACTAGTCCTCTTCTTCCTCTGCTACCCAGTGGCTCTGTTCAGCCACTACGCCGTCACGAACTGGTGAACTGCCTCAGACGTCGCCTACGTCACTGCACAGACTTCACTTCTTCTGGCACAGTACCTGTCCTGGAGCACTTGTTGCTCAATAACCGTCGATTCCTTCTCTGGTTCAACACATGAACTAAGGAAGACCTCACAGAGTACTGGCAGACTTCAGGTGACGCGTAAATCCACGGGAGCGGGAAACAACTGTCAAACTGACAGGACCAATCGTCGCACGTCCAACCTCCTTGACGTGTCGTGTCTGACTGATGGCGTCAACGCGGCGCGCTGCCCGGACCCCCTTTCTTCGTGACGTCACTTTCGCCACGGGAGGTTTTCATTGGCTCCCTGTGCCACATTGCTGTCGGTGACCAATCCGGTGTCACTGACGTCACACAGTTTTGGCGGGGAAACAGGAGAGCCAGCACCATCTTGGCTTCCTAAAGGGCCTAAACCACAGGCCAAAATATTATTGTTTCACAAATTTCTCGGCACTCCGAGCACACTCCACTCTCCCACATATATCAAATTGATGCCTGCTACGTAGAGAACGCTTGGGTAAAGTGGACATGACTCTTACTGCAGGCGTGGGAGAAATATAAGGGGGGGAACACCGTCACAATATAATTTATCTGAAGTGATTCTGATATGATTTTGATGTGATATAAAAATAATAAATTTCTTAGATAATAATGTTGATACAGTGGATAAAGTTTCCCACAGTGTTGGTGGTGGTGGTGGGTGTAGTTGTTTTGATGGTGAATGGTTGTTTTATATTAGTGGGTAATTGGTTATTAATGCTGGGGTTAATAACGTTTACTAGTTGGAACCAGGATATTGATGATGGGACAACTTTTACTAGTGGGTACTAGAATATTTATAGATTGTTTGTAACCTTTACTAGTGGGCAATGGTATTCTGATGAGGGGTAAATAATCTTTACTAGTTGGCACTAGGATATTAATGACAGGCATTTAACCTTTACTAGTTGATACATATGGACACCGGTTTTATGACCTTTACTACTAGGTACTGGGATATTGATGCATGGTTAATAACCATTACTAGCCGGATATTGCGATATTGAGGCCGAATTCCTTTTCTTATTAGTGGCACTAATATTGTTGAGGTTTGTGTCTTGTTTCTAATTATCTGGTTGATAGGACAGGTAATACTTTTTTGTTTTAGCAAATGTTAATATTTAAGGTCATATCTTAGGACAGATCTTAGGTTCTGTCAAAGGGAAATGTGTGCTCAACAAAGGGGCTGGGTGAATAAAGACTGTTTGCCGACGATGAGTCAAAACACGTGGCTGAAATATGCTGACCAGACCACACACTAGAAAGTGAAGGGACGACGACGTTTCGGTCCGTCCTGGACCATTCTCAAGTCGATTGGACTATTCTTAAGTTGACCATTCACAATCGACTTGAGAATGGTCCAGGACGGACCGAAACGTCGTCATCCCTTCACTTTCTAGTGTGTGGTCTGGACAACAAAGACTGGTCATAACTAGGGAGGTCATCAATGTAAAGATCGTTCTGTTTTTCCAATGTCTAGCATTCATTCCTATAATACTGATCCAACCACTTGGGCTGGGCGGTAGAGCAACGGTCTGGCTTCATGCAGGTCGGCGTTCAATCCCCGACTGTCCAACTGGTTGGGCACCATTCCTTCCCCCCGTCCCTTCCCAAATCCTTATACTGATCCCTTCCAAGGGCCATATAGTCGTAATGGCTTGGCTCTTTCCCCCTTGATATTTCGCTCTTATAATACAGAGCATTCGAGCTGTAATTCAGTAATTTTTCATATAACAATAATTGATTAATAAGAGTTATTTATTTGAAGTTAAAAGTTTTCTTGAATGAGCAACGGGTTCTCAAATTGTGTTAATTGGTGAACCATTTCTAACATTAGATGTGTTACCTTAGACATTGTTACGTAATATATTGTTACGTTGGATAGTGTTACATATCATATTGCTACTTTGGATACTGTTACGTAGCATATTGTTACATTAGAGAGTGTTACGTAGGATAATGTTGCATTAGTGTTACGTTAAATAGTGTTACGTAGCATATTGTTACATAAGATATTGCTATGTTAGGTAATGTTACATAAGATAGTGTTACCTAAGATAGTGCTACGTTAGTGTTATGTTTGATAGAGTAACGCAAGATAATGTTATAGTAGAAGGTGGTACGTTAATCTGTGTAACGCTAGTTAATGTTACGTTATTGTTATGCATGCCAGTGTTATGTTACATTATGTTATGTATGCCAGTGTTATGTTACATTGTGTTATGTATGACAGTGTTATGTTACATTGTGTTATGTATGCCAGTGTTATGTTACATTGTGTTATGTATGCCAGTGTTATGTTACATTGTGTTATGTATGACAGTGTTATGTTACATTGTGTTATGTATGACAGTGTTATGTTACATTGTGTTATGTATGCCAGTGTTATGTTACATTGTGTTATGTATGACAGTGTTATGTTACATTGTGTTATGTATGACAGTGTTATGTTACATTGTGTTATGTATGACAGTGTTATGTTACATTGTGTTATGTATGACAGTGTTATGTTACATTGTGTTATGTATGACAGTGTTATGTTACATTGTGTTATGTATGCCAGTGTTATGTTACATTGTGTTATGTATGACAGTGTTATGTTACATTGTGTTATGTATGACAGTGTTATGTTACATTGTGTTATGTATGACAGTGTTATGTTACATTGTGTTATGTATGACAGTGTTATGTTACATTGTGTTATGTATGACAGTGTTATGTTACATTGTGTTATGTATGACAGTGTTATGTTACATTGTGTTATGTATGACAGTGTTATGTTACATTGTGTTATGCATGACAGTGTTATGTTACATTGTGTTATGCATGACAGTGTTATGTTACATTGTGTTATGCATGACAGTGTTATGTTACATTGTGTTATACGTGACAGTGTTATGTTACATTGTGTTATACGTGACAGTGTTATGTTACATTGTGTTATACGTGACAGTGTTATGTTACATTGTGTTATACGTGACAGTGTTATGTTACATTGTGTTATGCATGACAGTGTTATGTTACATTGTGTTATGCATGACAGTGTTATGTTACATTGTGTTATACGTGACAGTGTTATGTTAGCGTTGTCTCAAGAAAAATATCGCCCAGATAATTCGACAGTCTCCTAGACAACTTCAAGATGTGAAGTAGCTGTTGTTTTATTGTATTCCTGTTTTACTGTAGTTATGGTTTACTAGTTCCTGTGTTGTGGTAGCTATACTAGGTGATTCCTGTGTTGTGGTAGTTATACTAGGTGATTCCTGTGTTGTGGTAGTTATAGTAGGTGATTCCTGTGTTGTGGTAGTTATAGTAGGTGATTCCTGTGTTGTGGTAGTTATAGTAGGTGATTCCTGTGTTGTGGTAGTTATAGTAGGTGATTCCTGTGTTGTGGTAGTTATAGTAGGTGATTCCTGTGTTGTGGTAGTTATAGTAGGTGATTCCTGTGTTGTGGTAGTTATAGTAGGTGATTCCTGTGTTGTGGTAGTTATAGTAGGTGATTCCTGTGTTGTGGTAGTTATAGTAGGTGATTCCTGTGTTGTGGTAGTTATACTAGGTGATTCCTGTGTTGTGGTAGTTATAGTAGGTGATTCCTGTGTTGTGGTAGTTATAGTAGGTGATTCCTGTGTTGTGGTAGTTATAGTAGGTGATTCCTGTGTTGTGGTAGTTATACTAGGTGATTCCTGTGTTGTGGTAATTATAGTAGGTGGTTCCTGTGTTGTGGTAGTTATGGTAGGTGGTTCCTGTGCTGTGGTAGTTATGATTTGTGGTTCCTGTGTTGTGGTAGTTATGACTGGTGGTTCCTGTGCTGTGGTAGTTATAATTGGTGGTTCCTGTATTGTGGTAGTTATGATGTTCTTAATTACCACAATCCATATTGAGAAGAAGCCTCATCATGGTGGGAGTCAACTGAGGAGAGATCAATTATACACAACCATCATATTTAAAACATACAATAACATAAAAAAATGGCAACTGACTCCTAGCAAATTTAGAAAAAAAGGAGAGTCAGGGGAGCGAATTTAAATACTTTTGGACAGAAATTTGGTGCACGATGCAATATTCGAACACATTGAAGTGACCTTTACTTACCTGTCGCTGCGTCCCACTGGCACACGAACAATGCAGCATGAACCATCAGTAACACACACTATACTGATTTTCACAGTTGGGACAAATACTGAGACTTAATTCAGTATCAGTAATATAAGGAACCATGGTTAAGAAAGTCATCTCACAGGAAACACGCAAGGTTCTATGCTAACTCTGAAGACATTAGGGACCTGCGCGTTTGGTGTCAGGACAAAGAACGTTATTCTCTGCTCTGAAAGTGGAATACAGAACATTTTACATCCATCTATTCTTTGGATGTAGAATACCCTGTACTCTACATCCATAGATGAAGATGTTGATGTCCATCTACATCTACTCTGTATTCTTCTTGTAGAATGTCCATATTATGATAAGACTTGAAAAAATGGTAAGTTCGGTACTATAATATCGTCGTTGGGTCCTGTCTATCCTGAGCGGGAAGTAGTGTCCTCGCCTCCTCAACACCCAGCAGTCTTACACTCTGAACCTCCTTCATAGGTGGCAGCCTGGCTGCTCCTCGGGCCTATGTTCCTTCTCATTGCTGATACCTGACAGGACTCTGATGCTTCTGATGCCTGTGACACCTCTAATATCGCTGATGCCTCCATCGTCACTGTACAGGTTGTTCCCATGACGCACTCTGCCGTAGCGTGGTCAGTGTGGCGGGACGGTGGAGCAATTGCCCGGTTAGCAGTTTCTGATCAATGATCCACGTCTGCTTGTTCTAGCTAACCACCGCCCAATAAAAAAAGCCCTTCTTAACCGAAGCGATTTACGGTTTCCTTTGCATCATGTTGGTGTTTCGGGACTTTGCTGTAGGTCTTGGTTCGTGCGAGGTAAGTCTGTCCTCCCTGAGAGAGAGAGAGAGAGAGAGTCTGCTCCCTGCTGAATGGATCCGGATCTTTAATATCCTGGCCAATACAAGTGGCTTTCGTGTCTTATTTCCGAAATCGTTGGCTGATTGTCACGTGACTTCCCGCATGTGCTGGGTTGGGAGAGTCACGTAACTCTTGGTCACAGACCCTTGACGAGTCACGGTTCTTGAAAATAAATTTAACAACATAAAAACGTGTTAATTAAAACAATTAAAAACACTTCTTTGTTATGATAATACTGATCTTCATGCTTAGTGGGAAATATGTAGGGAGTTGCCCATATTTCGTTAGCTGCTGATAAATTGGTATTAATATATTGCTAGTTATCAAAAAACACTTTTTTTTATTAGTATTACTACTTGTCTTCAGGCAATGTTCATCCATCCAACGACCAGCCCCCGAAGGCTCATTCGTCAATTTTACATAATGCATATTCAAAATAGCGATTTTCTTAAAAAAAATTATTAATAATATTTTATATTAGCATATCAAGGCGTAAGGTAGGTTAGGCCCACGGTTTAGGCTCTGCTGGCAAAGTATTTGTGTTTGTAGTGCGTGGGTGAAACATTTACGGAAATGTGATGCAAACGGAGGTCGTTAGCGAAGTACTTTCCGAACGTCATTAGTTATGTAACCTGACCTCATCAACACACAACCCGTCCTCATCAACACACAAGCCGTCCTCATCAACACACAGCCCGTCCTCATCAACCCACAGCCTGTCCTCATCAACACACAGCCTGTCCTCATCAACACACAACCCGTCCTCATCAACACACAAGCCGTCCTCATCAACACACAGCCCGTCCTCATCAACACACAGCCCGTCCTCATCAACACACAACCCGTCCTCATCAACACACAGCCCGTCCTCATCAACACACAGCCCGTCCTCATCAACACACAACCCGTCCTCATCAACACACAAGCCGTCCTCATCAACACACAGCCCGTCCTCATCAACCCACAGCCTGTCCTCATCAACACACAGCCTGTCCTCATCAACACACAGCCCGTCCTCATCAACACACAGCCCGTCCTCATCAACACACAGCCCGTCCTCATCAACACACAGCCCGTCCTCATCAACACACAGCCCGTCCTCATCAACACACAGCCCGTCCTCATCAACACACAACCCGTCCTCATCAACACACAACCCGTCCTCATCAACACACAACCCGTCCTCATCAACCCACAGCCTGTCCTCATCAACACACAGCCTGTCCTCATCAACACACAGCCCGTCCTCATCAACACACAGCCCGTCCTCATCAACACACAACCCGTCCTCATCAACACACAGCCCGTCCTCATCAACACACAGCCCGTCCTCATCAACACACAACCCGTCCTCATCAACACACAACCCGTCCTCATCAACACACAAACCGTCCTCATCAACACACAGCCCGTCCTCATCAACACACAACCCGTCCTTATCAACACACAGCCCGTCCTCATCAACACACAGCCCGTCCTCATCAACACACAGCCCGTCCTCATCAACACACAGCCCGTCCTCATCAACACACAGCCCGTCCTCATCAACACACAACCCGTCCTCATCAACACACTGCCCGTCCTCATCAACACACAGCCCGTCCTCATCAATTTACACACAACCCGTCCTCATCAACACACAACCCGTCCTCATCAACACACAACCCGTCCTCATCAACACACAGCCCGTCCTCATCAACACACAACCCGTCCTTATCAACACACAGCCCGTCCTCATCAACACACAGCCCGTCCTCATCAACACACAGCCCGTCCTCATCAACACACAGCCCGTCCTCATCAACACACAGCCCGTCCTCATCAACACACAACCCGTCCTCATCAACACACAGCCCGTCCTCATCAACACACAGCCCGTCCTCATCAACACACAGCCTGTCCTCATCAACACACAGCCCGTCCTCATCAACACACAGCCCGTCCTCATCAACACACAACCCGTCCTCATCAACACACAACCCGTCCTTATCAACACACAGCCCGTCCTTATCAACACACGTACTAAAAATACACGTAATCGGCCACAGAACCAAAAATAAGTTAAGTTGGTTTGATAGCATTAGATGTAGATAGTCAACTGCGTGATGATCAGGTGTCCTCGAGTATATAGCTAGTAGAGCCACTATTGAACTCACCTGCTAGGTAACGAAATTTCAGTATTACGACCATTAAGTGCCTTTGCCAACGTGTTGATCACTCACCAGCTTGATGCCACTTCTCCCCCCCCCTCCCCCGCACTCCCGGAGGACCCCACATTGAAGTCTCCACCCCCACACACTCGACGGACCCCACCTCGAATCCCCCACTGTCACCTCCTCCACCACTAACAATCTCAAGAGACAAGGCTGGCCCAAACTTGTGAGAGGAAAGACTCCAGAGGGCGGGCGCAACATTTACCCCCAGATATTTCAGGAGGTAACACAATCAGGACCCGAGCGTGACAGAACAGATCGG
>NC_091178.1:34405178-34447678 GCF_040958095.1 Procambarus clarkii | reverse complement strand
TCATATGCAAGGCCGTCAGATCTCTCTGAGGGCCTTGTCATGTGGCACATTGGCTGTCTGGTGCCACACTGGTCAGTCTGGTGCCACACTGGTCAGTCTGGTGCCACACTGGTCAGTCTGGTGCCACACTGGTCAGTCTTGTGCCACACTGGTCAGTCTGGTGCCATACTGGTCAGTCTGGTGCCACACTGGTCAGTCTGGTGTCATACTGGTCAGTCTGGTGCCACACTGGTCAGTCTGGTGCCACACTGGTCAGTCTGGTGCCACACTGGTCAGTCTGGTGCCATACTGGTCAGTCTGGTGCCATACTGGTCAGTCTGGTGCCACACTGGTCAGTCTGGTGCCACACTGGTCAGTCTGGTGCCACACTGGTCAGTCTGGTGCCACACTGGTCCGTCTGGTGCCATACTGGTCAGTCTGGTGCCATACTGGTCAGTCTGGTGCCACACTGGTCAGTCTGGTGCCACATTGGTCAGTCTGGTGCCATACTGGTCAGTCTGGTGCCACACTGGTCAGTCTGGTGCCACATTGGTCAGTCTGGTGCCATACTGGTCAGTCTGGTGCCACACTGGTCAGTCTGGCGCCATACCGGTCAGTCTGGTGCCACACTGGTCAGTCTGGTACCACACTGGTCAGTCTGGTGCCACACTGGCCTGTCTGGTGCCACACTGGTCAGTCTGGTGCCACACTGGTCAGTCTGGTGCCACACTGGTCAGTCTGGTGCCACACTGGTCCGTCTGGTGCCATACTGGTCAGTCTGGTGCCACACTGGTCAGTCTGGTGCCACATTGGTCAGTCTGGTGCCACACTGGTCAGTCTGGTGCCATACTGGTCAGTCTGGTGCCACACTGGTCAGTCTGGTGCCACACTGGTCAGTCTGGTGCCACACTGGTCAGTTTGGTGCCACACTGGTCCGTCTGGTGCCATACTGGTCAGTCTGGTGCCACGCTGGTCAGTCTGGTGCCACATTGGTCAGTCTGGTGCCACACTGGTCAGTCTGGTGCCATACTGGTCAGTCTGGTGCCACACTGGTCAGTCTGGTGCCACATTGGTCAGTCTGGTGCCACACTGGTCAGTCTGGTGCCATACTGGTCGTACGGCCATGTGGCCATGTCGTACGCAATCGGCCAGGGAAGGCACAAGTGTAAGACGGCGGTCCGCGAATTAGTTCAGTATTCTCGGGATATTTACGTACCAGTGAGCCCAAAACATAGTTTTTGGTCATATGAAGGGTACAACAACGCAGTGATAACGCAACATAGTGAATTCTTTTAGCGTTGGATAAGAAAAAAATTGAAGAAAAAACGAGATTGTAGCAAGACAGTGGCACCAGAGGGCTGAGAAAGGAAGAATTTGGATCACCACATGGAGAGGAGCTCTGGCCTACAGGGACGCCAAATAAGGCGGACATCGCTTCATAAATCACCTAGTTGTGCTGTGGGATGCTTACCTGGAGGTGAGTGCCTATTAAAGTCAGTCATACAAGGTGTACAGTGTTTTTGATATAATAATTAGCTTTCGACTTAAGATAAAATACGAAAAAGTAGCTCGAGAGTCTCAGCTTGGTACTAGTGTTTTCACACCTGTGTGTTACATTACACCGCCACCGACTAGCCCCACCCCTCTCCTCACCATAACTCGCAAGTGTAAACACACACACACACACAACCTATATATTATGTGAGAAATCTTTAAAGAATTCTGATAAAGAAAGAGATCTAGGGGTGGTTCTAGATAGAAAACTATCACCTGAGGACCACATAAAGAATATTGTGCGAGGAGCCTATGCCACGCTTCCTAACTTCAGAATTGCTTTTAAATACATGGATGGCGATATACTAAAGAAATTGTTCACGACTTTTGTAAGGCCAAAGCTAGAATATGTAGCAGTTGTGTTGTTCCCATATCTCAAGAAGCACATCAACAAACTGGAAAAGGTGCAAAGACATGCTACTACGTGGCTCCCAGAACTGAAGGGCAAGAGCTACGAGGAGAGGTTAGAGGCATTAAATATGCCAAAACTGGAAGACAGAAGAAAAAGAGGTAATATGATCACTACATACGAAATAGTAACAGGAATTGATAAAATCGATAGGGAAGATTTCCTGAGACCTGGAACTTTAAGAACAAGATGTCATAGATATAAAATAGCTAAACACAAATGCTGAAGAAATATAAGAAAATTCACTTTCGCAAACAGAGTAGTAGACGGTTGGAACAATTTAGGTGAGAAGGTGGTGGAGGCCAAGACCGTCAGTAGTTTCAAAGCGTTATATGACAAAGAGTGCTGGGAAGACGGGACACCACGAGCGTAGCTCTCATCCTGTAACAACACTTAGGTAATTACAATTAGGTAATTACACGCACAAACCAGCCTACCGCCAACCTCACCCCCTCACCCCTGGGACTGACCTTCCGTCCCTCACCCCCCTGATTGCCCTCCTTCCTCTCTCCCCCGTTCTGCCTTTCTCCCTCTCTCCCTCGCTCTCCCTCTCTCTCCCCCTCACTCCCTCTCCCTCACTCCCTTTCACTCCCTCTCTCCCTTTCACTCCCTCTCCTAATCCCTCCACCAGTTAACGCCAACCCCACCGTGGCACCCCCAAAAATAAACACACGCACACACACACACATACTCACACAACAAACACTCACACACACACACACACACAAACACACACACACACACACACACACACACACACACACACACACACACACACACACACACACACACACACACACACACACACACACACACACACACACACACACACACACACACACACACACACACACACACACACACACACACACACACACACATACACACACACACACACACACACACACACACACACACACACACACACACACACACACACGCACACACACACACACACTTATGTATATAAGAGAAATGCTCCTTACGACCCTGGAAGACAGAAGAGTAAGGGGAGACATGATCACAACCTACAAAATCCTCAGGGGAATCGACCGGGTAAACAAAGATAAACTGTTCAACACTGGTGGTACGCGAGCAAGGGGACACAGGTGGAAACTGAGTACCCACATGAACCACAGGGTCGTTAGAAGGAACTTTTTCAGTGTCAGAGTAGTTAACGGATGGAATGCATTAGGCCGTGATGTGGTGGAGGCTGACTCCATACACAGTTTTAAATGTAGATATGATAGAGCCCAGTAGGCTCAGAAATCTGTACACCAGTTGATTGACAGTTGAGGGGCGGGACCAAAGAGCCAAAGCTCAACCCCTGCAAGCACAAATAGGTGAGTACAAATAGGCGAGTACACACACACACACACACACACACACAAGTGTTTACACTTTCTAAGTCAACACGTCAAGGGACCGACAAGAATGAGAGGAGGGGATGAACCAGCCTTGCTTGATCTGATATTTACCCTAAATGAGTCGGATATAAGGGAAGTTAAGTTGGAAGCCCCCTTGGGAATGAGTGATCATAGTGTATTGAGTTTGAGTACCTGGTTGAGCTGGGAATTACCACCCCCAAAAAAGAACTGGGTACCAAAGGGCTGGCGTACCGAAAGGGAAACTATGAGGAATTGAATAAATTCCTATGGGATATACATTGGGACACAGAACTCGGAACCAAGTCCGTACAAGACATGATGGACTATGTCACCCAAAAATGTCAGGAGGCTGCAAGCAGGTTTGTCCCAGCCCGACAGGAAAATACAGAGAAGCAAAGGAAGAATCCGTGGTTTAATAAGGAATGTATGAAAGCAAAGGAGCTGAACAAAAGGGCATGGAGAAACTTCCGTAATAACAGAACACCAGAAAGTAGAGAGAGATACCAGAGAACCAGGAACGAGTATGTCAGTGTGAGAAGAGCAGCTGAGAAAAGGTATGAAAATGATATAGCTAATAAAGCCAAGACCGAACCCAAGCTACTACACAGTCACATCAGGAGGAAGACAACAGTGAAGGAACAGGTGATGAAACTTAGGGTGGGCGAGGACAGGTACACAGAGAATGACAAAGAGGTGTGTGAAGAACTCAACAAAAGGTTCCAGGAGGTCTTTACAACAGAACAGGGAGATGTCGCGGCGCTAGAAGAGGTGGCAGCAAACCAGGTGACCTTGGATAGGTTCGAAATTACAAGAGATGAGGTCAAGAAGCACCTATTGGAGCTGGATGTGAGAAAAGCTGTTGGGCCGGAGGGAATCTCGCCATGGGTATTGAAAGAGTGTGCAGGAGCACTTTGCCTACCACTCTCCATAGTGTATAGTAGGTCACTGGAAACGGGGGACCTACCAGAAATATGGAAGACTGCTAATGTAGTACCAATATACAAAAAGGGTGACAGACAAGAGGTACTGAACTACAGGCCAGTGTCCTTAACTTGTATACCATGCAAGGTGATGGAGAAGATTGTGAGAAAAAACCTAGTAACACATCTGGAGAGAAGAGACTTCGTGACAACCCATCAACATGGGTTCAGGGAGGGTAAATCTTGCCTTACAGGATTGATAGAATTCTACGATCAGGTGACAAAGATTAAACAAGAAAGAGAAGGGTGGGCGGTCTGCATTTTTTTTGACTGTCGGAAAGCCTTTGACACAGTACCCCATAAAAGGTTGATGCATAAGCTGGAGAAACAGGCAGGAGTAACTGGTAGGGCGCTCCAGTGGATAAGGGAGTACCTAAAGAATAGGAAGAGAGAGTTACAGTGAGGGGTGAGACCTCAGACTGGCGTGAAGTCACCAGTGGAGTCCCACAGGGCTCTGTACTTGGACCTATCCTGTTTCTGATATACGTAAATGATCTCCCAGAGGGTATAGACTCATTCCTCTCAATGTTTGCTGACGACGCCAAAATTATGAGAAGGATTAAGACAGAGGAGGACAGCTTGAGGCTTCAAGAAGACCTGGACAAGCTGCAGGAATGGTCTAACAAATGGCTGTTAGAGTTTAATCTAAGCAAATGTAATGTAATGAAGATAGGGGTAGGAAGCAGGAGACCAGATACAAGGTATCACTTGGGAGATGAAATACTTCAAGAGTCCGAGAGAGAGAAAGATCTGGGGGTTGATATCACGCCAGACCTGTCCCTTGATGCTCATATCAAGAGGATAACAGCAGCAGCATATGCCAGGTTGGCTAACATAAGAACGGCCTTTAGAAACTTGTGTAAGGAATCTTTCAGAACATTATATACCACATATGTCAGACCAATCCTGGAGTATGCGGCACCAGCATGGAGTCCATATCTAGTCAAGCATAAGACTAAAATGGAAAAGGTTCAAAGGTTTGCCACCAGACTAGTACCCGAGCTGAGAGGTATGAGCTACGAGGAGAGACTACGGGAATTAAACCTCACTTCGTTGGAAGACAGAAGAGTTAGGGGGGACATGATCACCACATTCAAGATCCTCAAGGGAATTGACAGGGTTGATAAAGACAGGCTGTTTAACACAAGGGGCACACGCACTAGGGGACACAGGTGGAAACTGAGTGCCCAAATGAGCCACAGAGATATTAGAAAGAACTCTTTTAGTGTCAGAGTGGTTGACAAATGGAATGCATTAGGAAGTGATGTGGTGGAGGCTGACTCCATACACAGTTTCAAGTGTAGATATGATAGAGCCCAATAGGCTCAGGAACCTGTACACCTGTTGATTGACAGTTGAGAGGCGGGACCAAAGAGCCAGAGCTCAACCCCCGCAAGCACAACTAGGTGAGTACACACACACACACACACACACACACACACACACACACACACACACACACACACACACACACACACACACACAATATAATAACCCATGGTTTAATAAACAGTTTCAGGAAGCAAAAGTGAGAAGCAGGAGGAAGTGGAGGAAGTACAGGACAAAGGACAGAGGACAACAGGATTAGATGTAACAGAGCTAGGAATGATTACATTAACATAAGACGAGTGTCGGAAAGAAATTATGAAAATGATATTGCAATCAAAGCGAAAAAGCAACCTAAATTACTACATAGCCATATAAGAAGGAAGATGTCGGTAAATGACCAAGTGACAAGACTGAGGAAAACAGAAGGGGCATATACAGAAAGCGACAAGGAAATCTGTGAGGTACTGAATGCAAGTTTCCATGGAGTGTTCACAACCGAGTCTGAGTGGCTCCCATTGTTAGAAGAGATTACCCTATATGGTAGACTATCAGATATAGAGGTGACAGAAGAGGAAGTAATGAAACTGTTGACAACCCTGGATGCAACTAAAGCAGTTGAACCAGACATGTATCACTGTGGATACTAAAAGAGGAAGCGCAGGCTCTCAGCGTGCCTCTGGCAATGATCTTTAATGAGTCACTTATGTCAGGAGAATTGCCCAGTTGCTGGAAGGAGGCAAATGTCGTACCGATTTTCAAGAAAGGTGATAGGGAGGAGGCACTTAACTACAGACCCGTATCACTGACAAGCATCCCCCTGCAAAATACTTGAAAGAATAATTAGGCTAAGACTTGTTGAGCACCTGTAGAGCATTGAGCTTCTAAACAAGCACTAACATGGGTTTTGGACAGGGAAATCATGCCTAACAAACCTTTTAGAATTCTATGACAAAGTAACAAGGATAAGGCAGGACAGAGAAGGCTGGGCAGACTGCATATTTCTTGACTGCCAAAAGGCCTTTGATACAGTACCGCACATGAGACTGCTTTACAAACTTGAGAGGCAGGCAGGAGTAAGCGGAAAGGCCCTAGCATGGGTGAGGAACTACCTAACAGGAGGGAGCCAAAGGGTAATGGTAAGGGGCGAGAAGTTGGACTGGCGAACAGTAACGAGTGGAGTACCTCAAGATTCAGTGCTGGGCCTAATCCTCTTTCTAATTTACGTAAATTATATGTTTACAGGAGTGGAATCATACATGTCAATGTTTGCGGATAACGCAAAATTAATGAGAAGAGTTGTGACAGATGAAGATTGTAGGATCCTCCAAGAGGACTTAAACAGGTTGCAGAGATGGTCAGGGAAATGGCTACTGGAGTTCAACACCAGTAAATGTAAAGTTATGGAAATGGGATCAGGTGATAGACGACCAAAGAGACAGTACACAATGAAGGGGAACTGCCTACCTGTAACGATTCGAGAAAGAGACCTGGGAGTGGATGTGACACCTAATCTAACTCCTGAGGCACATATAAATAGGATAACGACAGCAGCGTACTCAACACTGGCGAAAATTAGAACTTCATTCAGAAACCTAAGTGAGGTGGCTTTTAGGGCGCTTTACACTGCGTACGTGAGACCAGTCTTAGAGTATGCCACGCCATCATGGAGCCCCCACCTGAAGAAACACATAAGGAAACTAGAGAAGGTTCAGAGGTTTGTGACGAGGCTTGTCCCAGAGTTGCGAGGGATGGGCTATGAAGAACGTCTGAGGGAACTGGACCTTACGACACTAGGGAAAAGAAAGGAGAGAGGAGATATGATAGGAACATATAAAATACTCAAGGGAATTGACAAAGTGGAAATAGATGAAATGTTCACACGTAATAATAATAGAACGAGGGGACATGAGTGGAAACTGGAAACTCAGGTGAGTCACAGAGATGATAGGAAGTTTTCTTTTAGCGTGATAGTAGTGGAAAAATGGAATGCACTTGGGGGAACAGGTTGTGGAAGCAAACTCTATTCATAATTTTAAAATTAGGTATGATAGAGAAATGGGACAGGAGTCATGCTGTAAACAACCGATGGCTGGAAAGGCGGGATCCAAGAGCTAATGCTCGATCCTGCAAGCTCAAATAGGTGAGTACAAATAGGTGAGTACACACACACACACACACACACACACACACACACACACACACACACACACACACGCACACGCACACGCACGCACACACACACACACACACACACACACACACACACACACACACACACACACACACACACACACACACACACACACACACACACACACACACACACACACACACACACACACACACACACACACACACACACACACACACACACACACACACACACAGCGGGATGGTAAGACAACAGAACAAAGCTGGAGGAGAGGGACTGGCCGAGTCAAATGTAGAGATGATTGCAAAGACATGGAAGGAAATCAGTGGGGAAGTGAAGGACCTGAGGGAAATTATATGTAAGCTGCAGATAGAACTAAGTGCAGCACACGAGGAGATAAAAAGCCTGAAATCAGGCCCTCCTCAGACTCTGGCCCAGGCAACCAGCCACCAGGTACCAGGAGATGTAGCAATGGCAGGGACCCCTACAATTGGCCCAACCTTTGCTGAAATGCTGAATAGCCCAGGAGCAATGTCCACAGTCAAGGAAGTTGTAATGAAAGCAGTAACCTCACAGGAGGCAGCTAGATGCACAAGCCAACTAATGGAAAGGAAAAGAGCTGTAGTAGTGGTAGGTGTGAAGGAACAAGAGGGCTCCACAAGAGAGGAATCGAGGACTAAAGACAAAGCTGCAGTGGCAGGGATATTAAAGGAGATAGGAATGGAAGGGGCTGAACGAGACATAGAACATTTTTTCCGGATTGGCCAGTACAACAGAGACAAAAAGAGATTGATCAAGGTAGTATTCAAGAGCGAGATCATCAAAGAGGACATCCTAGTAAAGAGGGGCAAACTGAGGTATGTAAGGAATTACAAAGAGGTGTATGTTCAGAGGGACATGACCAGGGACGAGATAGTAAGGGCAGCAGATGCAAGGAAAAGGCACAAGGAGAGGGAAAGGGGCCAGGGTACCTCAGCCTCCAACCCAGCAATCCCAGAGGGGAGTGGGGAACACCAATCCAGCAACTCAGGATCCCCAAGGGGGAATACAAAACCCCAGCCCACCACCCAATAGGGCCCTCCTATCCCCCAGCACAATCCCTTCCTTGCCCCTGCACAATCCCCATCATAAAACCCAAATCCTCCCTCTCTCTTTACCCCAAGTATCCCCTGCTTTCCCAGCCCCTGGTTTTCTTCCTGCCCCATGCAAGCCCAGGCGAGACCTATG
This sequence comes from Procambarus clarkii, assembly GCF_040958095.1. Taxonomy (NCBI): domain Eukaryota; kingdom Metazoa; phylum Arthropoda; class Malacostraca; order Decapoda; family Cambaridae; genus Procambarus; species Procambarus clarkii. Next base: position 34,438,660 of record NC_091178.1, on the reverse strand, counting down.
CCCTCCATCCCCCACTCCACCTCCCCCCAAACCACTGTCAACTATACCGCAGGAGGGCGTGCCCTCTCCCCAAGCAATCCCTGCCCCTCACCCCAGGACTTCTTTCTGCCCCAAGCAGGCCTGAGGAAGACCTAAGCCCTCCATCCCCCACTCCACCTCCCACTGAACCCCTGACAACTATCTCACAGGAGGATGAGCCTACCCAATTAGCAATGACCATGGAACAACTTCCTACACTTGTGGGGAGTGAGGGGTGAAATTGGATATAAGAAAGTGAGCTTCAAGGTAATGAACTCAAAAATTGATGGGATTACCAATAAAGCAAGTGAACTGGCAGAAAGGGCGGAAGAAGAAAATCCTGATGCAATAGGACTCACGGAAACAAAATTGTCAGGAGTTATAACAGATGCTGTGTTTCCAAAGGACTACTATATAGTAAGGAAAGAGAGGGAAGGGAGAGGAGGTGGAGGAGTGGCCCTGCTGATAAGAAAGGACTGGAGTTTTGATGAGATGGAAATTCCAGACAGTGACAGGTTCAGAGATTACATAACAGGAACTATAACAATGGGTGGACCTAAGATAATAGTGGCAGTCATTTACAACCCTCCCCTAAATGCCAGAAGAGCTAGACAGGAGTTTGATAGGAACAACATGGCAATCCATTAATATAATAGAGAGAGCAGCTTCAGTTGCCTGCAGGAATGGCTCAAGACTCTTAATCATGGGCCATTTCAACCATGGATAGATAGACTGGGAGAATGGGGACCCACATGGTGGTGCACATACGTGGAGAGCTAAATTCTTGGAAGTGGCAACAAGGAACCCACAAGAGTGAGAGGCAATGATGAACCAGCTAGACTCGACTTGATATTCACTCAGAATGAGTCAGAAATAAGGGAATTCAAAGTTGAAGCCCCCATAGGAATGAGTGACCACAGTGTACTGATTTTTGAGTACTTAGTGGAGGTAGGGATAACCTATCCAAGGATGGGAGTAGAGGGAAAAAGACCAAATTACCGAAGAGGAAAATATGACGAGATGAGGAGCTTCCTCAGGGGAATACCATGGGAAACAGAACTTAGAGATAAGAATTTGCAGGTCATGATGGATTTTGTCACCCAGAAGTGCCAGGATGCTGCAGACAGGTTTATCCCCGTCCAAAAGGAGAAAAACGAAAAGCAACAGAAAAACCCAAGGTTCAACCTGGAATGCAAGGTAGCAAAGCAACTGAGTAAAAGAACATGGAGAAACTACAGATATAACAGAACACCGGAGAGCAGGAAGAGATACCAGAGGGCCAGAAACAAGTACCTCAGAGTGAGGAGGGAAGCAGAGAGACAGTTTGAAAATAACATAGCGAGTAAAGCCAAAGGAGCCGGCTGGTCGGCCGAGCGGACAGCTCACTGTACTTGTGATCCTGTGGTCTCGGGTTCGATCCCGAGCGCCAGTGAGAAACAATGGGCAGAGTTTCTTTCACCCTATGCCCCTGTTACCTAGCAGTAAAATTGGTACCTGGGTGTTAGTCAGCTGTCACAGGCTACTTCCTGGGGGTGGAGGCCTGGTCGAGGACTGGGCTGCGGGAACACTAAAGCCCCGAAATCACCTCAAGATAACCACAAGAAGACTCATCCAAAGCTGCTCCACAGCCACATCAGGAGGAAAACAGCAGCGAAGGAACAAGTGATGAAGCTGCGGAAAGGGGAGAACAGATACACAGAGAATGACAAGGAGGTCTGTGAAGAACTCAACAAGAGATTCCAGGAGGTCTTCACAATAGAACAAGGAGAAGCCCCTGCACTAAATGAGGAGGAGGCAAACCACGCAACCTTGGAGGAATTTGACCTCACCAGTGATGAGGTCGAAAGGTGTCTGCTGGAGCTGGATGTGACAAAGGCTGTTGGGCCTGATAGAATCTCAACATGGATACTAAAGGAAGGTGCAGAAGCACTAAGTGTGTCACTCTCTATTGTGTATAACAGGTCACTGGAAACAGGAGACTTACCAGAAAGTTGGAAGACAGCTAACATAGTCCCAATATATAAGAAGGGTGACAGGCAAGAGGCACTGAACTACAGGCCAGTTTCCCTAACTTGTATACCATGCAAGGTGATGGAAAAGATCGCGAGGAAAAGGCTCGTAGAGCATCTGGAGGGAAATAACTTTGTAACACACCACCAACATGGGATCAGGGATGGTAAATCGTGCCTCACAGGTTTAACAGAATTCTATGACCAGGCAAAAAAAGCTAAACAGGAAAGAAAAGGGTGGGCCGACTGCATTTTCCTGGACTGCCAAAAGCCTTTGACACAGTACTCCATAAAAGGGTGCTAAAAAAGTTGGAGCAACAGGCTGGAGTAAACAGTAAGGTGCTCCAGTGGATAAGGGAGTACTTAAGCAACAGGAAACAGCGAGTAACGGTGAGGGGGGGAGGCATCAGAGTGGCGAGATGTCACCAGCGGAGTCCCACAGGGCTCAGTATTTTGGACCCATCTTGTTTCTAACACATGTTATCGATCTTTCGGAGTGTATAGACTCGTTCCTCTCAATGTTTGCTGATGATGCAAAAATTATGAGAAGAATCAAGACGGATGAAGATAGACAGAGACAATAGGATGACATGGAAAACTGGAGGAATGGTCTAGAAATTGGCTGCTGAAGTTTAACTCAGGAAAGTGTAAGGTAATGAAATTAGGCGAAGGGAGCAGGAGGCTGAACACAAGGTATCATCTGGGAGGTGAAATCCTGCAAGAGTCAAATAGAGAGAAAGATCTGGAGGTTGATATCACACCGAACCTGTCCCCAGAGGCCCACATCAAAAGGATATCTTCAGCGGAATATGCTAGATTCGTCAACATAAGAACTGTCTTTTGAAACTTGTATAAGAAATCGTTCATGATCCTGTATACCACTTATGTAAGACCAATCCTGGAGTATGCAGCTCCAGCCTGGAGTCCAAACCTAGTTAAACACAAGATAAAGTTAGAAAAGATCCAGCGGTATGCCACCAGTCTAGTCCCGGAACTGAGAGGAATGAGCTACGAGGAAAGGCTAAGGGAGCTGAACCTCACATTCCTGGAAAACAAAAGAGTAAGGGGAGACATGATAACCACCTACAAAATTCTCATAGGAATTGACAGGGTGGACAAAGGCAAACTCTTCAGGATGGTGGGACATGAACAAGGGGACACAGGTGGAAACTTAGTACCCAGATGAGCCACAGAGACGTTAGAAAGAATTTTTTCAGTGTCAGAGTAGTTAATAAATGGAATGCACTAGGAAGTGATGTGGTGGAGGCTGACTCCATACACAGTTTCATATGTAGGTATGATAGAGCCCAGTAGGCTCAGGAATCTGTACACCAGTTGTTTGACAGTTGAGAGGCAGGACCAAAGAGCCAAAGCTCAACCCATGCAAGCACAATTAGGTGAGTGCAATTAGGTGAGTACTGGTCAGTCTGGTGCCACACTGGTCAGTTTGGTGCCACTCTGGTCAGTCTGGTGCCTCACTGGTCTGTCTGGTGCCACACTGGTCTGTCTGGTGCCACACTGGTCAGTCTGGTGCCACACTGGTCAGTCTGATGCTACTCTGGTCAGTCTGGTGTCTCACTAGTCAGTTTGGTGCCACTCTGGTCAGTCTGGTGCCTCACTGGTCAGTCTGGTGCCTCACTGGTCAGTCTGGTGCCACACTGGTCAGTCTGGTGCCTCACTGGTCAGTCTGGTGCCACACTGGTCAGTCTGGTGCCACACTGGTCAGTTTGGTGCCACTCTGGTCAGTCTGGTGCCTCACTGGTCAGTCTGGTGCCACACTGGTCAGTCTGGTGCCACACTGGTCAGTCTGGTGCTACTCTGGTCAGTCTGGTGCCTCACTGGTCAGTTTGGTGCCACACTGGTCAGTCTGGTACTGCACTGGTCAGTCTGGTGCCACACTGGTCAGTCTGGTGCCACACTGGTCAGTCTGGTGCCACACTGGTCAGTCTGGTGCCACACTGGTCAGTTTGGTGCCACTCTGGTCAGTCTGGTGCCTCACTGGTCAGTCTTGTGCCTCACTGGTCAGTCTGGTGCCACACTGGTCAGTCTGGTGCCACACTGGTCAGTCTGGTGCCACACTGGTCAGTCTGGTACCGCACTGGTCAGTCTGGTGCCACACTGGTCAGTCTGGTGCTACTCTGGTCAGTCTGGTGCCTCACTGGTCAGTCTGTTGCTACTCTGGTCATTCTGGTGCTACTCTGGTCACTCTGGTGCCACACTGGTCAGTCTGGTGCCACACTGGTCAGTCTGGTGCTACTCTGGTCAGTCTGGTGCCACTCTGGTCAGTCTGGTGCCACACTGTTCAGTCTGGTGCCACAATGGTCAGTCTGGTGCCGCACTGGTCTGTCTGGTGCCACACTGTTCAGTCTGGTGCCACACTGGTCAGTCTGGTGCCACACTGGTCAGTCAGGTGCTACACTGGTCAGTCTGGTGCCTCACTGGTCAGTTTGGTGCCACTCTGGTCAGTCTGGTGCCTCACTGGTCTGTCTGGCGCCACACTGGTCTGTCTGGTGCCACACTGGTCAGTCTGGTGCCACACTGGTCAGTCTGGTGCTACTCTGGTGCCTCACTGGTCAGTTTGGTGCCACTCTGGTCAGTCTGGTGCCTCACTGGTCAGTCTGGTGCCTCACTGGTGAGTCTGGTGCCACACTGGTCAGTCTGGTGCCTCACTGGTCAGTCTGGTGCCTCACTGGCCTGTCTGGTGCCACACTGGTCAGTCTGGTGCCAAACTGGTCAGTCTGGTGCCACACTGGTCAGTCTGGTGCCACACTGGTCCGTCTGGCGCCACACTGGTCAGTCTGGTGCCACACAGGTCAGTCTGGCGCCACACTGGTCAGTCTGGTGCCACACTGGTTAGTCTGGCACCACACTGGTCAGTCTGGCGCCACACTGTTCAGTCTGGTGCCATACTGGTCAGTCTGGTGCCACAGTGGTTAGTCTGGTGCCACACTGGTCAGTATGGTGCCACACTGTTTCAGTCTGGTGCCACACTGGTCAGTCTGGTGCCACAGTGGACAGTCTAGTGCCACACTGGTCAGTCTGGTGCTACACTGGTCAGTCTGGTTCCACGCTGTTAAGTATGGTGCCACACTATTCAGTCTGGTGCCACACTGGTCAGTCTGGTGCCACACTGTTCAGTCTGGTGCCACACTGGTCAGTCTGGTGCCACACTGGTCAGTCTGGTGCCACACTGGTCAGTCTGGTGCCACACTGGTTGTCGGAAAATCCGACACCATTTAATAATATCATACAGGCAGATAATATTGCTGTGTTGTATAAACAAGTTAAACCATAGAAAATGTAACTTGTAGTGGAATTTCCGTCTATAGAAAACAGGATATCATTACCACATAGTATTATAAATTCACCACCTATTATTGTGGGAATTATTCTTAAATACATTAGTCTTTGGACTTTACCGTCATAAAAACATCTCATATAAATTATCTTAATTATCAGAATTAAAATAGAGTAAATGTGACCCTTCTATCACTTACTGTCATCTGGACAATGTAGGCCAGTAGCGTCAGTGAAGGGGAGTGGTCATCCATTGTTATTGTACTTAGACCAGAGGCATGGGAGCAATTCGGCTCCTGTTAATTTTACTTGGACGAAGTGTTATGGAAACCAAAGGTGTACCATCATCAACACGCTGTCAACAAATACATGTTAAGTGTTCTGCCGAAACCCATTTATTTATCATTTATGGCCATTAATGTCATTAGATAGGGGCGAGCCGGTTAGAATACGAACTGCCTCTTAATAAAAGGTAATTAAGCCTAGGTCTTTACGGTTCAATGTACAGTGTTTTCTCTGATATAGCTGTCATATATTAGGATTCTGGCTTTATAGCTAGCGCCCTTTTGACAGGTCAAGACGAGGAAGCATGCTTTGTGTACCAGCTACTGGGTGATGGAAGCTACCTCAAAGAGGATAATTTGGTGTCTACATTCTGGTTATACCTGGTGGACTAAGGCCTGCTGTACAATAAGATAAGGAACCTCTTCAATGTACACTAATGTGTAGTTAATACTGTAGTTTGATTGGCTGCATATATATAAATTTAATATAAACCCCCCCTAATGTGTAGAGGATCGATTTGTGAGATTATTGCAGAAATACAGTCCACTTATCATCACAAATTGCTATCGAAGTATATAAATTAACGCAAATATAAATTCAATATAAATTCATATAAATTAATTAATATAAATATCATAGGTCGGTTCCCACACTGGTCAGTCTGGTGCCACACTGGTCAGTCTGGTGCCACACTGGTCAGTCTGGTGCCACACTGGTCAGTCTTGTGGCTCACTGGTCAGTCTGGTGCCACACTGGTCAGTCTGGTGCCACACTGGTCAGTCTGGTGCCACACTGGTCAGTCTGGTGCCACACTGTTTCAGTCTGGTGCCACACTGGTCAGTCTGGTGCCACACTGGTCAGTCTGGTGCCACACTGGTCAGTCTGGTGTCACACTGTTCAGTCTGGTGCTACTCTGGTCAGTCTGGTGCCACACTGGTCAGTCTGGTGTCACACTGTTCAGTCTGGTGCTAGTCTGGTCAGTCTTGTGCCTCACTGGTAAGTCTGGTGCCTCACTGGTCAGTCTGGTGCCACACTGGTCAGTCTGGTGCCACTCTGGTCAGTCTGGTGCCTCACTGGTCAGTCTGGTGCCACACTGGTCAGTCTCAATGCACAGTGTTAGTCGCCTCTGCACTAAGAGCACGAGCACATTTACTTACCACAAACTATCATGTTCAAATCATCAGTACCGTCTAACACTTCCCTTACACCACCTTCTAACACGCCACACTTATCACTACCTAAGACGCCCTACTCTTCACCACCCAACACACCCAACTCATCATCACCTTCCAGCACGGTACGTCACAACAATCTTCATGTCAATAAACCTTTTCTCGTTGAGTACAAATAAATTTTGGCTGCTGCTCCGACTGGCGTGATTTTTTACGATATATAAATCTTTGTTTACGTTTATTTAAGGGTCATTTTGCTTTTAATATTAGTAGATGGTGAAAATACGAACAGTGATTACAGAAGGTAGACTGATTATTGGCATGGACGAATTTGTGCATTTTGGTCAACATCTGCTCGACCACTAACGGAGGCAGACGGTTTATTGACAGTTGGATTCATACAGTCCATAGTGGTTGGTGGTGTGGTAGGACGATAGTGGTTTGTGGTTGTTGCTGTGGTGATAGGTTGAATGATAGTTTGAGAGTGGTGGTTGTGGTGGTTGTTGGGATGGTATTGGATTGAAGGTTGTTGTTGTTATTGTGATGGAAGAAGGAATTGAAGTGGTTTAAAAATTTATGTTATTCTTGTGGAAGTTGGTATGGTAGTGGTTTAAAAATGGTTGTTGTACTCCTAGCTGGGATAGTGGTCATTACCGAAATGTTTTAACATAACAACATACGAATAGCATTTTAGTCGCTCTTTTTATCATAAAAGTGTGTAATATTGGAACTCGTTTTATGAAACCAATACCGAAAGCGTCTGTGACAAGTCATATGGTCAATGTAAGTCGTGGACCAGGAGGCCAAACCCCACTCATATTTATCCTTCCGGCGTTGAAAACATTATAGTGAGTTTGCGTCTGTATTTACTATATTAAGATGTTATACACCAACCAACTATAGTTATCAGCAATGTGTTTTCATATATTTTCTAAATCCAAACTAATCAAACCATGATCTTCAGTGTTATATGTACAGATGCTGATCTTCAGTGTTATATTTACAGATGCTGATCTTCAGTCTTATAAGTACAGATGCTGATCTTCAGTGTTATATTTACAGATGCTGATCTTCAGTCTTATATGTACAGATGCTGATCTTCAGTGTTATATTTACAGATGCTGATCTTCAGTCTTATATGTACAGATGCTGATCTTCAGTCTTATATGTACAGATGCTGATCTTCAGTGTTATATTTACAGATGCTGATCTTCAGTCTTATATGTACAGATGCTGATCTTCAGTCTTATATGTACAGATGCTAATTGAAATTTAAATTTTGCCCCGAGGGGCGAGTTTATTGGGCAGCGCCACTCATCTTGTAAGTGGACATGCCACTATAGCAGCATGTACAACACTCCCCAATAGGAAGAAAACCCGCTGGGTTGTTAATCCTGTCACTTGTACCCAGACACAGCTGGGACTTGCTTAACTGTCTCATGTGAACAGCTCCTCAAACAAGAACATTAACATCTATCAACTCTTAAAAGCTTACGTTATCATGCGGGTGCAAAATGGGGGAATCTTTTAATTAAGAACAGTATCAATAGTTGACAAATAATGTTTTCCTAACTCAAACAATTTGGGATTTATTATTCTACACATAATTCTGATATCTCTCAGGTGTTCACATTCACGTACAGGTCAAGGCGGTGTCTATCACTCTCACCACAGATTCTGCAACTTCGCTGATCAACTGTTGTTTCCATTACATATCTCCATGGATATTTGAATCCAAGACAGATTCTCGCTATTACTGATTTTCTCCCTCGTCCTCCTCCTCTTCGGCCATAATGATTGGGATTGCCAGCTGCAACCATGTTGTACAATCGTACAGATTCACTGGTTTGTGCTTCTATCCTCCTTTCCTTAGTTACCTTGTCACGGTAATGTTGCCTGACAATACCTCTAATTTGTAGTAGAGTCTTGGGTATGAAGTATTCAATATGGTCTCCTTCAGCGCCTTCAGCAGCCAGCACATCTGCTCGTTCATTCCCACATATTCCAACATGGGAGGGGATCCACAGAAAATTGATGACTCTTCCCTGATTGGTAAGTACTCTCACAGCTTTCTTAATTTCAGCGATTATTGCAAGATTTTCTGCCTGATTTTTACTTAGGTTTTGCAGTGCTGCTTTTGAATCGGTGCAAATCACTGCACCATTAGTGTTCCGTTCAAGAAACCTTAACGCCATAGTATTGACAGTTAGCTCTGCTTGCGTTGCAGAGGCATAGTTCTCAATACGCGTTTTTTCTTCATTTCTGCGTTGGAAAGTATTATCCTTGATTACCGTGTATGCTGCACCAGCCCTGTCATTGACATGATTAGATGACCCGTCAGTGTAGATTTGATCTAGTTCATCTCCGGCTTCTTTATAAATTTCCTCGAGATACTTGTGCCTCATTTCTTGTGGTAACATGTTGGATTTTTTCATTGCCATTTCATTGATAATAATCTTGCCTGAGATATCCTCCCAGGGAGGTAATCTCTCTACAGGCAGGAGCTCACGGGCTTGCTCAAGCAAGTGAAGCTCTTCGAGGTAGCAGACTGACCTGTGATACCATTTCTTGCTTCTCCTGTTTCCCCCTGAAAGTAGCACAGAGCTCAGTTTTTTCTTAGCAATATCATTAATGTAATGGGGATCTCTGGCTATCCTAATTGCAAGCTTAGCATTCAGCTCCTTAATTCTGCTTTTAACACTGGGGAGGGACAACTCCTCTGGTAGATTAGACGTTTTGGCAGTTTTTGGAACTCCAAGAATGATTCTCATGGCTTCATTTAGAATGCTTTCAAACCTTTTCATATCGCTTTGGGAGTAGGTGTACAGAACTGATGCGGCATAGTATATGATGGAGCGCACATAAGCTGTGTACATGTTACGAACCCGACTCCATCGTCGGAGCATGGAGCAGCGACGTCAACGCAATCCGTGAGTCTGCTCCCTAAACCCCCACAAATGGACGACGACATCTGGTGGTGGCAGTACGATACCTGCAAGAGACTCTAGATTCCTGACTTGGTCAGCCCGAACAGTCGCTGTAGATGACCTCTGATGAGGTGGCGCCTAGAAATCAGCGCCATCTATTGTGATAAGAGTTGTATGTCATTGTCAGAGTCCGTAAGTGGTATGTCCTAGTTTCACGAGTACCGGCCAGTTTACTCATGACGTGTCTGTATCCACAGAGGCGACGTAGGGCTGCAGTGATACGAAGGCAGTCAGTCTACCCAGTACAGCCTATTATCTCTCTACTCCATTCTCCATTAAGTGAGCAGTGGGCCGCCGCCGAAGAGGAACTGAGTAGTATCTGCTGTCTGCCTGTGAAGTGGCAGTGACAGAATTTGGCATATCCCAGGACTGGCGAGAGGAAGAGACGACCAACAGTGAGGTGCTACGGAGGAGTGTAACTAGCTAGTTGCAAGAATCTCCTGCCAGGGGTTCGCTACCCTTGTATTTGTTCGTGTAGAGGCCCAGCAGCGCGAGGCTGATGTTCTCTACCAGCGCCAGGCTGGAGAGTGATTGTGGGCGTTCACAAGGAGCACCTAGTGAGACTGTAGAGAGGCTGGCCCATGGCTAGGGTAGACTCGTTGGTGTTTCCCAGTACTGGTTGAGGGTACTGTGTGTTGAGGAAACACGGAAGTTGACAAGGCTGCATTGCATGAGCATCGAGGAGCGCTTAGTGTCCTATGAGAGCGTCACATGTGTATATATCAGTGTAGTAATACTCCGTTTATGATTCTATTTAAGGTGATGGGAAAGTTATAATATGTAAAAATATTGATAAAGGATGAAGTGTCGTATTCCTTTCAACTCCCACCTTGTTTTTTACTTGCATTACCAAGCCTACTCCTTGAAAATCACTACCAACTTGTGGTCGGATACTAATACTTTGGTTCCTCCAGCAAAGAACCCGGTTGTGACCCATAGTGGCTGTAACAGTACATCATTTTAAGCACGGTAATAGAGGCTCCATGTCTATTCCGGGTCATAGCTTTCTGTACCCTGAGTCAACTTTTGCATGTTCCTATGAGTTGATTGAGCTCCTCTTTCTTCCCCTTGTTAGTCCCGACAGTGACGCCAAGGTACCGATAGTGGTCAACCAATTCAAGAGTTACAACATTAATTTGCAGTTCTTCATTCGCTCTCCGCTTGTGATGGGAGTATGCCTTTGTCTTGTTTGTGGAGAGAGTGAAACAGAGCTAGATACATTTCCTTCCATGGAGTTCAATGGACAGTTCAATTTTTCCCAAGGTGGGAGCTTGTATTAGGACATCATCTGCATATCCCACTTGTGTTCCTTCCGGAAAATCTATATTTACAATGGCGTTCATAAATACATTGAATAGTGTAGGGCTTAAGACTTCGCCTTGGGGGATCCCGAGTTCCATATTCATTGTTCTTGAGACTGCTCCATTGAAGCAAACCTTGGCATTCCTTCCTGTGAGGTAGTCCTCAACCCATTTCATGAATCTCCCCTTGACACCCATGCATGCAAGCTCGTCCAGAATCTCAATCCCCTGTGCTTTGTCGAAGGCTCCTTTGATGTCAACAAATACAGAGTACCTAGCCGTGTTATTAGCAAGGTAATTAACTATACAATTTGCTGTGCTCCATCCCTTAACAAATCCATTGACCCCCTCCCCTAACCTGCTTATTTTGTGCAACAGTCGGTTTAGGATGATCCTTTCAAGCATCTTGCAAGTGCATGACACGAGGCTGATAGGTCTGTAATTGACAGGGTCATTGGGCTTCGGTATGGGAACAATAATTGCGTGTTTCCATTGTGTAGGCAAAACACCACTTAGGAATGACTTGTTAACATGTGGAGTAGTGGATTCCCAGACACTTCACACAGTGCATTGAGTATGTCGTAGGTGATGCCATCTTCACCAGGTGCAGTACTTTTACCCTTTTTCATAGCGCCCCTTACTTCCTCGGCTGTGATCGGTTCCCCATATTCGTCATCACTAGACTGTGCTCTTGTTATCCTAATTCTCCCCCCCCCCTCCCCGCTCAGCTCGTTGTTGCCATGAGGGGGGCTTAGTGGGCGGCTGCCGGAGTGTGATGCTCCTTGAGACAGTCCTCTGTCCTTTTATAGACTTGTGCTCCTGCTGCCGTCCTCTCCAATTGTGCTGAGCACCTTCTTCTTTTCCGTCTGTTTCGTTTTTCTCCCCCCTCTTCTCCTGACTGCTTGCCGTTTCCTGCCGACCTTTGCTTGTTTTGGTTCTTCCTTTGGACTTCTTCTATTTTGACGCCCGGGTGCTTGAGGAAGCATACTCTTGTACCCGTAGAACTGTAGTACCCAACGTCGAGAGCGAGGGGAATCTTTTATTGTCAATCCCCCTTTCGTCACTGAACCCGATCTCGATGGACTGTATGTTCTTAAGGTGGCGTTTGTGGGGCGTATACTCACGACGCACCCCTAGGAGGCCCCGGCATGATCGGCGATAGTTCTTGTTGGGTGTCCTGCCTCTAATTGTGGCTCCATGGTGGGTGTGGGGGCACATTCGTGAATGTATGTTTCTTTTTCGTAACAATGATATTACTGTTTCTGCTGTTTCTCCTTTACCTTCTCAGGCTCGTGGAGTGGGCGACCAAGCCCCCAAGTCGGTCCGTGTTGGAAGACCAGGCTCAGGTGCCTCCGCTGCATTGGGCCCCGACCGTGCTCCTCCTTTGGCCTCTCTGACTCCTCCCCTCAGCTCCCCCCCCCCTCCTCTGTGGTTGGGTCGATCCCCAAGGCCCCCAGTGGTGACTACCTCGTCCCCTGCTGCGGCTCCATCTCTAGTTGTAACTACTGCGCCTTTTAACCCCTCTCTCTCTGGGGGTTCTCACACCCATCCTCGTCACGGCCGCCCTCGCTCGATTCCTTCCCGTTCTGATACCTATCAAGCCTTGTTTGGTCCCGCTTCGTGGGCCAAATATTTTGATCTCCTCCCTCTTGATTCTGCACCTCCTGACGATTTCTCCCTCCATCGACATCTCGTTGATTCCGTGGATGCCTCTGTTACTTTCAACCCCACTCGTCTCGGTACTCGTGTCATTGCTGCTCCTTCTCAGGATGCTGCTTCCCGCTTGGCTGCCTTATCCTGCCTTGGCGAGACCCCTGTTCGGGGTCTCAAAGAACGCTCAGTTGAACGCCAGTGTTGGCACTATTCTCCTCCCGCCCCATGATGCGACCGGTGTATTCGACATATCCTTGCTGCCCAGGGCCATTCACGTTTACACGTTTACTCGTCCCCCTCGTGGTAGTCGCCGTCAACCTCTTTGGGTTGTGAAGATTACCTTTGATGGTCGGACCGTTCCACCCTGTCATTCTTGCTGGTGCCAGGTGCTCTGTCCAGGAGTACATTCTTTCTCCTAGGCTCTGTAACAGGTGCTGGAGGTTTGGGCATGGTGCCCTCCGCTGCTCTGTGATTGTCTCTCTCTGTCCTTTGTGTGGTGGCGAAGGTCACTCTAAGTCGGAGTGCACTTCTCCCTGGGCTCGTTGCCTCAACTGCGGTGAGGCCCAACCTACCTTCTCCTGTGCGTGTGTCCATTACAAGCTTGAGGCAGCAATCCTCAACTTGAAGCACCGGGAGCGTTTATCTTTTCCTGAGGCGAGGCTCCAGGTTCGCCAGCTCCCGCCTTATGCTAATATCTCTTATGCTCGCGTGTTGCGCTCTTCTTCTCCTCATCCTTCCCACCTTCCTAAGACTCACAACCGTTTCTGGGTCTTGGACCTGATACGCCCACTGCCCCCTCCTCTGTTCCTTTGAGTTCTGTCCTGAAGGGTCCCTCTCCTGGTCCTCTGTCTGGGGTTCCCCTCCTTTCTACCCGGTCTGTCTTGTCTCCTGTGTCTTCTTCCTCGTCTCCCTCCGTTCCTTCTTCCCATCCTTCCCCTCCGTCTCTTGACTCTCCCCACCGCCTGTCTGTGCGGGCTGATGCCCATTGCTCTCCAAGCGGCCGTTGTGTGTTCTCTCGTTCAGCTTCTCCTGTTGAGACGCTAGAATCCGTTGCCCAGTACGTTGTTGCTGGGACACCAGTCTCTTTACGTCAGAAGCGTAAGCCTGGCTCCTCTCCTTCCTCCTCCCCAGCGGGTAAGAAGGTTTCGCTTTCTTCCTCGGCCCCTACTTCTGCCTCTATCGCTCCTTCCCCTCCCATTTTGGTGGTTGTGCCCCCTGTTCTTGCTATGGAGGTTTCTTTGGCCTCCGGTTCCCTCTCGGTTGCTGCCCTTGCTGAGGTGCGCTCCCCTCTTTCTACTCCCCCTCTTCCTTCTGCTGTCCTTGACTGCTCCTCTCCGTTGTCTCCTCCTCTTCCTCTGGATCCCGCCCGCCCCCCTCTGGTCTGTTCTCCCGCTTCCTTCCCTCCGTCTTTGCTCAGTTTACCCATGCCCCCTAACCCTGACTTTGCTGACCCTGATCCCGACCCTGATATTCTTTAACGTGCTTAGTTGCTCTTTCGACTTTGTTTCTTCCTTGTTCCCTGTTGTTGTCCTTTCTCTTCTCGTCGATGTCTATTCTTCAATGGAACGTTCGAGGTTATTACGCCAATTTCCTCGAACTCCAACTTCTGATTTCGCGGTTTTCGCCCCTTTGTGTCTGTCTCCAGGAGCCAATGCTTGGTGCTCGTCCTGGTCGCTTTCGTGGCTATTCCTTTCTCTCCCCCCCCCCCCTCCAGCTGTTGCTGGGGCTCCTAATTCTTCTGCTCTCTTGATTCGTACTGATGTTTCCTTTGTCCCCTTACTTTTTCTTATGCCTCTCCATTCTTCTGCTGCTCGTATCTTTGTGGGGAAATGGTACACAATTTATTCCATTTATCTCCCCCCAGTGTCCTGCTTTCTCTTCCTGATCTGAAACACCTCTTGGACTCCTTGCCGGAGCCTGTGCTCCTGCTGGGTGATTTCAATTGTCGTCATTCTCTTTGGGGTGATGTTCTGACGAATACCCGAGGACGCCTTCTTAAGCCGTTTATCCTCTCTTCTTCCTTGTCTCTTCTGAATTCTGGTGAGCCCACTCATTTGGTCTCTCGAACTCGCACCCTTTCCTTTCTTGATCTTTCTCTCTGCTCATCTTCTCTTTACTTAGATTTCACGTGGCAGGTTCTTGATGACTTCCATGGCAGTGACCATTTCCCCATCCTTGTTTCATTTTTCTCTTTTCGTCCTTCCTCTCCTTTCCTATGTGGCAGTTGGCTAAAGTGGACTGGAACCTCTTTACCCTCAGTGCTGCTCTCTCTGAACCTTTCCCTTCTGCTTCTCCCTCGCCCTCTCCTCCTTTTTCATGACACTGTCTTCGACACTGCCCTCCGCTCTATTCCTTGCTCTTCCTCTCTGGGTCCGCGGAAGTGCGTTCCCTGGTGGAATGCAGACTGTGCTCGGGCTGTCCGCTGTAAGCGTGCAGCCTGAAAGAGGCACCGGCGTCGGCAGACGGCCGATTCTTTTCTTTTCTTTCGGAAAGTGAGTGCGGTGGCCCGTAGGGCCATCCGTACGGCTAAACGTGATTGTTGGGCATCTTATGTCTCCACAATTACGTTCGAAACTCCCCTGCCACAGATCTGGAAGCGTATTCGCAAGATAGTAGGTAAGTTTGTTCCCGATGTTTCGCCGATCCTTCACTTCCATGGTTCTCTTGTGGCGGACCCATTGCAGGTTACTACCAAACTGGGTTCCCAATTTTCTTCCGTTAGCTCTTGTCTTCATCTTCCCCAATCTTTCCTTCTTCGTAAACCTGTCCTTGAGTCTCGTCCTTTAGATTTTTGCACTCGTCTTCGACTTTCGTATAACGATCCTTTCTCTCTGAACTTCGTTCTGCCCTGGCCCTCTGCGGGTCTATGGCGGCCGGCTCCGATGGTATTCATTATGAGATGCTTTGCCATCTCCCTCCGTGCACGTCTCAGTATTTACTGAGTCTGTATAATCGGATCTGGGAGTCGTCGTCAGTCCCTGAGGACTGGCTCGATGCCGTTGTCCTCCCTGTTCGCAAACCGGGGTCTCTGGGTACTTCCCCTAAGGACTTTCGCCCTATTGCCCTCAAAAGTTGTGTCTGCAAACTCTTTGAACGTATGGTTAACGTTCGTCTGATGTGGTTCCTGGAATAATATCACCTCCTCTCCCCTTCTCAATTTGGTTTCCGCAAGTGCTGCAGCACGACAGATGTCCTGGTGAACTTGGAGGTCTATATTCGTACTGTTTTTGCTGCGAAGACCTCTGTTGTTGCCGTCCTTTCTGACCTGGAAAAGGCTTATGACACCACTTGGCGATATCATATTCTATCCCAGCTTCATTCTTTTGGCCTTCGTGGTCATCTCGCTCTCTTTCTCCGCAGCTTCCTCTCTCATCATTCCCTTCGGGTGCGCCTTGGTACCGCTCTCTCTGCCCCTTTTCAGCAATACGAAGGTGTGCCCCAGGGTAGTGTTCTGAGCACTACTCTTTTTCTGGTTGCCCTCAATGGTCTTCTTTCCTCTCTTCCTTCAGGTGTCTTCTCCGCTCTCTATGTTGATGATCTTACCCTTTGCTGTCAGGGTGATGATTCGCCTCTCCTTCAGCGCCGGGTTCAACTTGCGATTGATGCCGTGTCGTCTTGGGCCACCGATCATGGCTTCAAGTTCTCTACTTCTAAGACTTGTGCCATGTCTTTTACTCGGAAACGGGTCGTTCTTCGTCCCTCTTTGTCACTTTATGGTCATCCCCTTGAGTACAAAGATTCCGCGAAGCTTTTGGGGTTATTCCTTGACACTCGTTTGTCTTTGTCTCCCCATATCTCTTACCTCCGTGTTGAGTGCTCTAAGGCCCTTACCCTCCTTCGGGTCTTGTCCCATACTTCTTGGGGGGCAGATAGGCGCACTTTCCTTGCTTTACATTCCTCTCTTGTCCTGTCTAAGCTCAATTATGGTTGCCTTGCTTACTCTTCTGCTTCTCCTTCTGCTCTTCGCCATCTTGATGCTTTGCACCATACTGGGCTGCGCCTCAGTTCTGGTGCCTTTCGTTCGACTCCCGTCCTTAGCTTGAAGTTGACACTGGCTTCCTGTCTCTCCAGGACCGCTGTGATCGCTACTGTCTTCGCTATCTTGCGCGGTCCTTGCAACATCCTTCCTCTCGCCTCTGTCGTGCTTTAACTTTTACCCCTCTTGCGGTTCCTGTTCCTCTTCACCACCTCCCTCTTTCTGTCCGGTTATCTCGCTTACAGGATTCTCTTTCCGTTCGTGTTTCTAATGTTTCTCCTCGTGTTGTTCCTTTTTTCCCCCGTGGAGAGTCCCCCTTCTGCAGTTTTGTACGTTCTTGACCTGCGTCACTAAAGCTTTTACCCCTCCTACGGTTCTAAAACGCCTTTTCCTTGAGCACTTTTCTTCTCACTCCCGCTCCGTTTTTGTCTTCACCGATGGGTCTAAGTCTGCGGACGGTGTTGGCTACTCTGTTGTTTTTCCTGATCGTTTTCCATGTGTCGCTTACCTCCGGAGACTAGCATCTTTACAGCGGAACTTTATGCTATTCTCTATGCTCTTCGTCTCCTGCTTTCTCGTTGTCAGTCTTCCTTTGTGGTTGTTGTTGACTCTCGTAGTGCCCTCATGGCTCTCGGGTCCTTTAATCCGGTTCATCCAGTAGTTGTCGAGATCCAGCATTGGCTGTTTCTCGTTCACAGTAAATTTAAGTCGGTTGAGTTTTGTTGGGTTCCCAGCCATATTGGTGTGTCTTTAAATGAGCGTGCGGATGCTGCTGCCAGGGAAGCTGTCCGCTCTTGTCCCATCTCTCGCAAAGGCATTCCGTATTCCAACTTTTACTCGGTTATCCATTCCTCAGTCCTTACCCATTGGCAGGCTTCTTGGTTGTCTGTTACTGGTAACAAGCTACGTACTCTTAAATGTTGTGTTTCCTCGTGGCCGTCCTCCTTCCACCGTAACCGGTGGTGGGAAACAGCTCTGGCGAGGTTGCGTATTGGCCATACTCGCTTAACCCATGGTCACTTGATGGAGCGCCGCCCTGCTCCTTATTGTCCTAATTGCATTGTCCCTCTTACGGTCGTGCATGTCCTTCTTGAATGTCTTGACTTCTGGGACGAGCGTGTGTCTTGCTTTCCAACCACCCCTCGCGGTCATTTGTCCTTAAATAGAATTCTTAGTGACTCGGATACTTTTGATATTGTTCGCCCTTATGCGTTTTTGTTCCCGTATTGGCATCCTTGGTGATATTTAGCGCCCTCTGATTATTCCGCACATTTGGTGATGCTTCATAGCCTTCCTGGTTTGGTGCCTTCTTTTGATAATTAATTACTTACTTCCCCTTGTCCTCCCCACCATTCTCCCCCTCCAACATCCCCTTGTCCTCCCTACCATCCCCCCTCCACGGTCCCCTGGCCTTCCATTCAAGCGTCGCCTGGCCCTCCCCATGCAGCGTCCCCTGGCCCTCTCCTACATCTCCCACTCCCTCATCCCTTCGTCTTCCTTACCATTTCTCCTTTCCCTGTCACCTCTTCCTCCGCATCCTTCGTCCTCCCCACCATCCCCCACTCTCCCGTTCCCTCATCCTCCCTAACATTCCCCACTCCCTCGTCCGATGCATTCCCAAATAATCTGATGTTCCCATCACAAAAATATAAGAGAAACAGTTAAAAAAATAAATTCTGGCGTTCCGCGAGCGCTATGTCATGGGTTCGTATCCTGGCCGGGGAGGATTTACTGGGCGCAATTCCTTAACTGTAGCCTCTGTTTAACGCAACAGTAAAATGTGTACTTGGATGAAAAAACGATTCTTCGCGGCAGGGGATCGTATTCCAGGGACCTGCCCGAAACGCTACGCGTACTAGTGGCTGTACAAGAATGTAACAACTCTTGTATATATCTCAAAAAAAGAAAAAAAAAAGAAATGAAAAACAATGACAAAATAAAAATAAACTGTTCAATGAACGATATGGTAAACAACGCAGCTCAATTCCAACGCAATGTCACACAAAGTAATTAAATCAAAATTAAAATAAATCGAAATCTATGAAAATTCAATTTGTCAATGCAATCAGAAACATTGAAATGGAATCGTAACATATTGAGTAAAGCGTATGTTGCTCTTACGTGCAACAGATGGCACTGTTTCTTAAAAAACGAATGTTTATACCTGCCACAGGTATGGCATCTATATTTTTACTTGCGAAATGAACGGTGTGGTAAAAACACAGCTCAATTCCAATGCAATGTCACACAAAATAATTAAATAAATAAGAAAATAAATTGAAATCATTGACAGTTTAATTTATCAATGCAATGCAATTATGATTGAAATGGAATCATAAACTATTTATCATAGCGTGTGTTGCTATTACCTCCAACAGATGGTACTTTTTTCCAAAAAGCATATTTTTTCCTGTCACAGGTGAGGTATGTATATAGTAGGTATATATAAACGCGCCTATTTTTTATTTTTTTTTTTGTGATATATACAAGAGTTGTTACATTCTTGTACAGCCACTAGTACGCGTAGCGTTTCGGGCAGGTCCCTGGAATACGATCCCCTGCCGCGAAGAATCGTTTTTTCATCCAAGTACACATTTTACTGTTGCGTTAAACAGAGGCTACAGTTAAGGAATTGCGCCCAGTAAATCCTCCCCGGCCAGGATACGAACCCATGACAGCGCTCGCGGAACGCCAGGCGAGTGTCTTACCACTACACCACAGAGACTGTGTGAATTCAAATGCATTCAAATGTATTCAAATGCAACATTGTGTCAAAATTTCAAAGGAGTCGGTGAGGAGGTTTCGAAGATTTCCCTCACATGAAAAACAGTTTTTCAAAAAAAGCATGTTCTTCCCGTCACTGACGTAACATCTGTAAAGTATGAATATAAAAACCCTCTCGTATGCGGATAAAACATTATGTGAAAATTTCAAAGCTATCTGTGAAAAACCTTCGGAGATTAGCGATTTTGAACAAACGAACATTTACATTTGTATTTATACAGATTTAATACAGGGGCTCACAAAGACTCTCGTCACATTCTTTAAGCACCCTGGTATAACATTTGTGTAACAATATTTTCCCTGATAACGATTAAAGCAGTTATCATGTTCTCTCGATCACCTTCATTGGTGTGTTCAGTTGCCGGCATAATGTCAAGTTATTCTGAAGTGAACAGTTTAGGTTAAATAAAGGTACCACGGTTATCCCCAGCTGATGGACTGCCAGAGTACGACAAAAAAACTGCATTAACTAAATGTGATTAAAGGAAACAGGAATAAAGTAAAAAAAAAAAAAGTTAAAACTGAGGTTCATTAAATAAAACCAATAAAAGTAACTTTAACACCTGCAAAAGATTGGCTTTTAAATGTAATGCAAAATTACATTTGAAATCAAATAAAATGAGAAAATCAGTAGGAGCCATAAGGAGGATTCGAACGTGGTACTCCCAAGCTAGGATGCTAGACCACTATGCCACAATACGGTAAAAAATAAAAAGTGCACCTTGGGATTCCACTGAATCCTCTAGGACTCCTGAGGCTTAGAACTGAAGCCGAAACTGGGTTTTAAGCATGGCCCTCCCATCCACTCTGGCTAATGTAATGTTGTAAGCCTCAGGAATCCTAGAGGGTTCAGTGGAATCCCAGGTTTCATTTCTTTGACCATGTCGTGGGGTTGTGGTCTCGCGGCTCTTGCTTGGGAGTACCAAGTGAGCGGGTTCGAATCCTCCTCAGAGCTCTTGCCAATTTTCTGAAGGACATATCACATTAATGTGATTTCATTGCGATCTAAATTAAATCTTCACACAAATGAAAACTCGGTTGACTCAGACACTAAAATAACAACGGGCAAATATAAATATATACAACAAATCAATACTACCCAGACCCACACTTCTTGCCAACCTGCCGGAGTAGTTTACCATGATCGGTATCAGTCTTGTGCTGACGAGCGTCCAGAGTCGACTGACCTGGGAGGCTCGTCTCCACGTGACGTCCCCTCCCTCGCTACCTAGGAAGGACGGTGGCGTGACCACAAACTAGTTGACCTGGTGGATACATAGTGCATTATAGGACAGTAAGTCATTGAAAACCACAAACCAAAAAATGCATTAATCCATAGAGTAACACAACAGAATATGGCATTGAGACATAATATGCCCAGGATAAGCGTATATGGACACCTGAGTGGACGTAGAGTTAACGTAGAGTTGAGGAAAGTCCGCTGGGGGAAGCCAGTACCTGAATGTGGAGGGTTAATTTGTGACAATGTAGTAGTAGGCACCCTTCAGTCTCGGGAGACTATGGAGTTGCGCCCTAGTTGTCAATCCTGGTGCAGCGTCTGGTGTGACTGATGAGGCCAATCCGAGAGTGGCAGTCCATCCCACACCGAGCACAAACGAAGTCCGATTCTGGTCTGTCTTCCTGGTTACCGGCTTTCCTTCTCTGTCTCTTTGCCTCCGATTCCTTGGCAAGTGACTCCTCGAACTTGGAGAGACCTCGTTGAACAGACTGCCTCCAGGCTGAACGGTCTGTAGCCAGTGTCTCCCATATAGCAAGATCGACGTCCATGGCTTTCAGGTCCCTTTTGCATACGTCTTTGTACCGTAGCTGGGGCTTGCCTACTGGACGCTTTCCCTGCCTCAGCTCTCCATACAGGAGATCCTTGGGGATCCTGCCGTCGCCCATTCGCACAACGTGCGCGAGCCAGCGCATTCGTCTCTGTTTCAGCATTGTGTACATGCTGGTGATTCTTGCTCTCCCCAAGACGTTGTTGTTTGTCACCTTGTCCTGCCAGGTGATGTCCAAGATGTGTCGAAGGCAGCGCATGTGGTAGGCATTCAGCCGTCTTTCCTGACGGGCGCGGAGTGTCCAAGACTCACTGCCATAAAGGAGAGTGCTCAGGACACAGGATCTGTAAACCTGAATCTTAGTATACTCAGTTAGCCTATTGTTGGCCCACACTCTCTTTGTCAGTTTGGACATGGTAGTAGATGCCTTACCGATGCGTTTGTTTAGCTCCGTATCAAGAGAGAGGGAGTCAGAGATTGTGGAGCCCAGGTACACGAAGTCGTGAACAACTTCCAGTTTGGAATCAGAGATGCCGATGTCAGGTGGGGAGTCCACTCCTTGTCCCATGACTTGTGTTTTCTTCAGACTGATGGTGAGTCCGAAAGCCTGAGAGGCCTCGCTGAAGCGGGTTATGAGCCGTTGGAGGTCTTCAGCTGAGTGGGCAGTGACTGCTGCGTCGTCGGCAAAGAGGAAGTCGCGCAGACACCTCAGCCGAACCTTTGTCTTGGCTCTCAGCCTGGCGAGGTTAAAGAGCTTCCCATCCGACCTGGTCCGGAGGTAAATGCCTTCCGTGACAGATCCGAAGGCGTGCCGCAGCATAACTGCGAAGAAAATCCCGAATAGGGTTGGAGCCAGTACGCAGCCCTGCTTTACTCCACTTCGGATGTCAAAGGCGCCTGATGTTAGGCCATCAAAGACCACGGTGCCCCTCATGTTCTCATGGAAAGATCTGATGATGCTGAGGAGCCTGGGTGGGCATCCGATCTTGGGGAGGATCTTGAACAGGCCATCCCTGCTGACGAGGTCGAAGGCCTTCGTCAGGTCTATGAAGGCTACAAAGAGTGGCTGCTTCTGTTCCCTGCATTTCTCCTGCAGTTGTCTGAGGGAAAAGACCATGTCGATGGTGGACCTGCCAGCTCTGAATCCACATTGTGATTCTGGATAAACTCTCTCTGCAAGTACTTGGAGCCTCTTCAATGCGACTCGAGCAAACAGCTTTCCGACAATACTGAGGAGGGAGATTCCACGGTAGTTGTTGCAGTCGCCCCTGTCACCTTTATTCTTATACAGTGTGACGATGTTGGCATCCCTCATGTCCTGTGGCACCTCTC
The DNA here is from genome assembly GCF_040958095.1 of Procambarus clarkii. NCBI lineage: Eukaryota > Metazoa > Arthropoda > Malacostraca > Decapoda > Cambaridae > Procambarus > Procambarus clarkii. Next base: position 34,416,059 of record NC_091178.1, on the reverse strand, counting down.
CTTCTTCCCAGCAGAGGCAGAGAATTTCGTGCAGCTCCATGAGCAGGCTACCTCTGCAGCACTTCAAGGTCTCAGCAGGAATGCCATCTTTGCCAGGAGCTTTACCAGAAGCAAGGGAGTCTAGGGCATCGCTGAGTTCTTCCAGGGTCGGTTCACTGTCGAGCTCCATTAACACAGGCAGACACTCAATGGCGCTCAGGGCATCTTCGGTGACCACATTGTCCCTGGCGTATAGCTCAGAGTAGTGCTCGACCCAGCGCTTCAGCTGCAGTGTCTGGTCCTGAATCACCTCGCCAGTGGCAGATTTCAGAGGAGCGGTCTTCTTCTGGATTGGGCCGAGGGCCTGCTTGATGCCGTCATACATTCCCCTTACATTGCCTGTATCCGCTGCAGTCTGTATCTGGGAGCAGAGCTGGAGCCAATAGTTGTTGGCACATCGCCTGGCGCTCTGCTGCACTTTGCAGCGGACGGCCCGAAGGATCTGTAAGTTGCGCCGACTTGGGCAGGCTTTGTAGGCTGCCAAGGCGTTTCTCTTCTCTTCGATTACAGGTGTCATCTCTTCCGAGTGAGCCTCGAACCAGTCTGCCGACCTGCTGGTCTTCTTGCCAAAGGTGGAAATGGCAGCGTTGAACACAGCGTCTCTGAAGTGCTCCCATCTTTTACAGGCAGTGACCCCAGCTGGGCCAGGAAGAGCTTCCTCGAGCACGTGTGCAAAATCTTCCACCTTGTCCTGGTTGCGGGTCTTGGTGGTGTCGATGCGAGGTCTGCCCGCCTTTTTCGAGTGATGAATCTTCTTTGGTTGCATCTTGACCCTGCTACATACCAGGGAGTGGTCGGTGTCACAGACAGCACTCTGGTAGCTACGCGTAATCTTGACGCTGGGTAGACTTGCACGCCTGGTAAGAATCAGGTCAAGCTGGTGCCAGTGCTTGGATCTGGGGTGTCTCCAAGATACTCGGTGTTGAGGCTTTGTGCCGAAGAACGTGTTGGTGACACAAAGACCATGAAGGCAGCAGAGTTCTAGCAGACGTTGCCCGTTCTCATTCATCCTTCCTATGCCGAATTGACCCAGGCAAGTGGGCCAAATGTTGTGCTCGGCACCCACTCTGGCGTTGAAGTCGCCGAGGATGAACAGTGGCTCCTTTACAGGGATTCTCGCTATGACTCTGTTGAGGTCATCGTAGAATTTTTCCTTTGCCTCTGCTGGAGAAGTCAGGGTTGGTGCATATGCACTAATTACATTGACTGGTCCTGTTTGGGAGTACAGTTGCAGAGACAGAATTCGTTCGGTTTCCCCCATCGGTAGCATAATGTGTCCCAACAGTGCATTCCTGACGGCAAATCCCACACCATGTTCTCTGGTCTCATCTGGAGGTTTTCCTTGCCAGAAGAAAGAGAAGGTCCTCTCTCTCACAGATCCTGATCCTGGGAGCCTGGTCTCTTGGAGAGCAACAATATCCATCTGCAGCTTGCTCAGCTCCCTATCGATGATTGCTGTTTTTCGGGCATCATTGATTTCTTGCAGGTCGTCAGAGAAACCTGGTGTCAGTGTCCTGACGTTCCATGTGCCCAGCTTTTGGGCAGTTGATATTTTCTTCTTTGGTTTGGTATTGCTTGGTGCAAAGTTGTCGGGCCGCTTGTCAGTTTTCACCCTAAACCCCACGCACCCAGTGAGGTTAACGGACCGTGGCGAGGCAACACCTTATTGGCTGGGGTTTGCCCAGCTTGAGGCGGGCGGTAGCTGCCCAGTGGGGCGCGATGACCCCTCCCACCGTCGGAAGCAACCCCTGGCGTCACACTCTTCGCCAATCGAGCAGAAGACTTAAAACCGGTAGACTGTCGCTTCCCGTGTTGGTTCGACGCTGTGAGGCGAAGCTGGAGTGTCCTCTCCAGGGCGCAAAGCCTGGGTAGGTAGATATGGAGGAGAAGCTGTTACCCATGCAGCAGGTCCCCCCTCTCCACGTTGCTGAAATTATCCAATAGAGAGGCAAATGCCAATACGCATGGTTCCAGCAACGTCGCAGGAGCTGCCAGAACGAGGTCGACGTCAACAACGAACTGCCTTAGGGGCTCCAACTCCGGATTTTTCCTCGAGGTTGACTCCTGAAGCCTTCCCAAAAACAAGGGTATGGCCGCAAGGCAGCGGAGGTTTAAAATCAGGGTTTTCCTTCCCCTAGATGGGCTGCCTTCCCAGGCTATCGAGTCCCATCTACCCGGAGCAGCTAGTTTTAAGGCGCCAGAGGCACGCCCTCGCCCCTTCTCCTGTCGGTAAAAGCAGTTCCGCCGGACTTAGACTAAGCCACCCGTGCAGGCCAGGAGTTGGACTTGGTTGTCAGAGGCTATTTGAGACGCATGCCGTATAGGAGCATTTTATAGGTCATGGGAGCTCGTCCCCCATTACCACCCCCTGGCTATGACAACCCCTTGGAACCAATGTAGATACACAGTAATTATTTGGAACATTACGCATTTCTTTGTCAGTTGCCTAACCTTATTTAGATTTTAATTACTCTGTCTTCTCTCTAATCTATGTTTAATATATCAGAAAAGAAACTTTGGTACTTCTCTTTGCCTGGCTGTTTTATATATTTCCTAATTTTGCTTTCTTTCCTTATTTCATTTTAACATTTCTATCTAGTTTGAGAAGTTTGTTTGTGATTGACTTCCCTAATCATAATCCTCTTTTACATAACATTATTTTTCTATAAGGTTCTTTAGTCTCATACTTATCTATTTGGAATCATTGTTATTCAACCTAATTAATCTATAAAGTTCCTGGGCTCTACTGAGAATGTCTTAAATCATAAATATATTTTTCCTTGTAAACTGCAAAAGGTTCTTGGCACGTCCCAAGAATTTCCCATCTCTTATAGTTAGATATACCAGATCTATCCTTCTAAAGAAATTCTTTAATCCCTCAAATTGCTTTTTAGGAAATTTCGCACCATTAATAAAGAGCTTTTTCATACAGAACTCTTACATGATATATTAAATCAGATTTTTTTGTGATCACTGTTCCATAACTCACTCTTTATTCCAATGTTATTTATTTGTATCTTCCTGTTAGATTACATAGTCTAAAATTGTATTTTCCTCTATTGGCTAATTTATATATTGTTTAAGGAAACAATCATTTACTAATTCTATCTTAGAAATCTTCTGCCTCTGCTCTTCCTGTTTTGTTAGTCCAGTATATTCTACTAAAATTACCTATGCTCAGGGTACTCCCAGGCAAACTCATTAGACCATGTCGTAGTGTTGTGGTCTAAGCCGTGTGCTTGGGAGTACCCAGAGCATAGGTTCGAATCCCCCTCACGGCTCCTACGGATTTACTCCCTATTATTATTGTCATTACTGTGTCTTATCCGTTACTATTCTGCTGTTACTTAATTACAGCATAATACATAAAGATAGCAGAGTTATTACAAGTATTGCTATCATTACTTATATATTGACCGAGCATTTCGAAAACTACAAATCAAAGTATAAATTATATATGTTCCAATTAATGTCCCACAAAATCTACATTGGTTCACACTGTTCTATCCCCGGCGAAGCCCAGTCAGAAATTAACGATTTGAATAAGTTGTCAAGAATATATCCGCTGATTCAGATTCTGAAAAACGTCAACCACGGCTCAATCTTTCTAACAAACGTGACCTTACATAAGCCTACCCTTCCTTTTATTTTTATTTCTCTTTCTCTTGTTTTCTCTTACGATCCCTGTCTTATTCCTATTATTACACACTTTATTACACCTTACCTTCCGTACCTTTAGCCTTGCTCTTTTCTTCCTCTAAGATTTCCACCTCCTCACCTCTCTCTTGCCTATTTATTGCCTTTGCTTCCTTCGTCTCATCACAATCGACTTGATAATGGTCCAGGACGGACAGAAACGTTGTCGTCTCTTCATTTTCTAGTGTGTTGTTTGGTCAACATTTTTCAGCCACGTTATTGTGACTTTTTGCACTGCTCAATCATTCCATCTCTGCTCCTGCTTGAAGCAGTATACTACTGACAAATCTCGACAGAAGGATCCCACGCGATTTGCTGATTTACAATGCTTTAGCATCTGCCTCCCTTCTGAGTGTGTACGAAGCGAGAGGCTCCCTCGTTCTGTGTTTCTAATGGGCACACATTTCTCCGGCTGCTCCCCGGGTACTTGGCGAAGCCCTCCTTAATCGGCTTAATTGCTGGTGTTATGAGCGGGGTGATCCGGTCTCATTCAGGCGCATGATGTTCTCAGTTTATACCACCTTGTGGGAGGCTGGAGATTATTCTGGCGCAAAGGGAGTTCTGCTCCCCTTCTTCGTATTGTGTCCTGTAAACAGTTTAATAGGGAAATAAGCACAAACACACACACACACACACACAGGCGGGACCAAAGAGCCAAAGCTAAATCCCCGCAAGCACAAATAGGTGACAAATAGGTGAGTACACACACACACACACACACACACACACACACACACACACACACACACACACACACACACACACACACAGAAACACACACACACACACACACACACACACACACACACACACACACACACACACACACACACACACACACACATACACACACACACACAAAAACAAAATTCACACACACACACACAAAAATTTTTGAGGACGATTGAAACAGAGGATGATAGTAGGAGGCTACAAGATGACCTAGACAGACTGAGTGAATGGTCCAACAAACGGCTGTTGAAGTTCAACCCGAGTAAATGCAAAGTAATGAAACTAGGCAGTGGAAACAGGAGGCCAGACACAGGATACAGAATAGGAGATGAAGTACTTAATGAAACGGACAGAGAGAAAGATCTAGGAATTGATATCACACCAAACCTGTCTCCTGAAGCCCACATAAAAGGAATAACGTCTGCGGCATATGCGAGGCTGGCTAACATCAGAACAGCGTTGAGGAACCTGTGTAAGGAATCATTCAGAATCTTATACACCACATATGTAAGACCAATTCTGGAGTATGCGGCCCCAGCATGGAGCCCGTACCTTGTCAAGCATAAGACGAAGCTGGAAATAGTCCAAAGGTATGCCACTAGACTAGTCCCAGAACTAAGAGGCATGAGTTACGAGGAAAGGCTGCGGGAAAAGCACCTTACGACCCTGGAGGACAGGTGTAATGGGAGACATGATCACAACCTACAAAATCCTCAGGGGAATCGACCGGGTAAGCAAGGATAAACTATTCAATACTGGTGGTACGCGAACAAGGGGACACAGGTGGAAACTGAGTACCCACATGAGCCACAGGGACATTAGATGGAGCTCTTTCAGTGTCAGAGTAGTTAACGGATGGAATGCATTAGGCAGTGATGTGGTGGAGGCTGACTCCATACACAGTTTCAAATGTAGATATGATAGAGCTCAGTAGGCTCAGGAAAATGTACAACAGTTGATTGACAATTGAGAGGCGGGACCAAAGAGCCAAAGCTCATCCCCCGCAAGCACAAATAGGTGAGTACACACCCTGGTTCCTAGGTCCACGAGTCTTGAGCGCTGTCCACTCAGTCAGCCAGCCCCTGTAACTGTGTGTGTGTGTGTGTGTGTGTGTGTGTGGACAAAAAAGTATTTAGTAACAGTTGATTGATTGGCAGTTGAGAGGCGGGCTGAAAGAGTCAGAGCTCAACTCCCGTAAGCACCACTAGGTGAGTACAACTAGGTGAATGCACACACACAGACTAGGGTAAGAAAATACCATAGATCGACAAGTTTCTTTTTCCAACCCCTTAATGTCGCGATTTTGAGGTGAAATGTCTTTTGTATCTTGGCCACGTGTCCGGCCCCGGAGGAGTTAAAAGTGATGTTTGATTTGTGACAACAATTGTTCAGGAAATCAAAGTCAAATAGCAAGATTTGCTCTGAATGCTCATTGTTTCCTTTTCCCAGGCTATGAGTTCCCATATTTGTTTGGTTTTGCAGGAATAAGCCTCTGGCTGACCCACTAAGTGTTACTAGTTTTTCCTTTCAGTGTTACTGAGGCAGTGTATGAGCATTTATGAATAATATGTTCGTATTAGTAAGATTGTCCTATGTTGTATATATCCACTTCTACACTGCCTTTGAAAATGTTGATAAGAGTCAAGGAAACACATCTCTTAGCAACTGACCATAACAATACAATGAACTTTGGAGACGTAGTTTGTCAACTTCCTTATTAACCATTAAAAATCTAACACTAATATAATTGTTATATTTTGCAAGATGCTTTGAGAAACGTGTTCTCATGTTACTTCCCAAACAAAACAAATGCTTACACAGCATGATTTCTTAAAACTTAGAACTTTGCATTATAGAACCTCCCTTCTTCTATACATAAGTTCAAAAACTGTGTTTTCTGTTCAACATTGTTATTTTTACTGTGGTTTGTAGGAGTGAAGATAATTATGTTCAACTGGAAAGTCTTGCAGTTGCGGATATGTTAAACTGGACAAGAAACATGACTATCTCAACACGGTCAGCTATGGCTCGTCAGAGCAGGTTGGCAGAGCAGGCCGTCGCATTAAAGCAGGTCGGCCCTTAGAGCAGGTCGTGCACTAGAGCAGATCATCAATCCACAACACATGTGTCCATTGTGTCCTAGTCTTTGACTTCATGATGGAATTCAAACTTATGACCATGGGACAAGAGATCTGGGAAAGGAGAGCTGACTACAGGAAAGGGGACTATATGAGGATGAGGGACTATCTGGGTGAAGTGCAGTGGGAGGAAGAAATTAGAGGAAAAACAGTCCAAGATATGATGGACCTAGTCATACAGAAATGCCAGGAGGCCGAAGAGAGATTTATACCAACGGTAAAGGGAAAAAATAAGAAGGAATATAATAACCCATGGTTTAATAGACAGTGTCAGGAAGCAAAAATGGCCAGCAGGCGGGAGTGGAGGAAGTACAGAAGACAAAGAACAGAGGACAACAGAAGCAGATACAACAGAGCTAGGAACGATTACATTAACATAAGACGAACATCGGAAAGGGACTATGAGAACGATATTGCAATCAAAGCGAAAAAACAACCTAAGTTACTACACAGTCATATAAGAAGAAAAATGTCGGTGAACGACCAAGTGACAAGACTAAGGAAGACAGAGGGGGCATATACTGAAAGTGACAAGGAAATCTGCGAGGCACTGAATGCCAGTTTCCATGGAGTGTTCACTACCGAGCCTGAGCAGCTCCCATTGTTGGAAGGGGTTACCCTAGATGAAAGACTATCAGATATAGAGGTGACAGCAGAGGAGGTAATGAAACAGTTGACAACTCTAGATGCAACTAAAGCAGTTGGACCAGACAAAGTATCACCGTGGATACTAAAAGAAGCAGCACAGGCCCTCAGCGTGCCTCTGGCAATGATCTTTAATGAGTCACTTATGTCAGGAGAATTGCCCAGTTGCTGGAAGAAGGCAAATGTCGTGCTGATCTTCAAGAAAGGAGATAGGGAGGAGGCACTTAACTACAGACCTGTATCACTGACAAGCATCCCCTGTAAAATACTGGAAAGAATAATTAGGCTACGACTGGTTGCACACCTGGAGAACATTAGGTTTGTGAACAAACATCAACATGGGTTCTGGACAGGGAAATCGTGCCTAACAAACCTTCTGGAATTCTATGATAAAATAACGAGGATAAGACAGGACAGAGATGGTTGGGCAGACTGCATATTTCTGGACTGCCAAAAAGCCTTTGATACAGTACCGCACATGAGACTGCTGTTCAAGCTCGAGAGGCAGGCGGGGGTGGGGGGAAAGGTCCTAGAATGGATAAGGAACTACCTAACAGGAAGGAGCCAAAGAGTTACGGTAAGGGGCGAGAAGTCGGACTGGCGAACAGTAACAAGTGGAGTACCACAAGGATCGGTGCTGGGACCAATTCTATTTCTTGTATATGTTAACGACATGTTTACAGGCGTAGAGTCCTACATGTCGATGTTTGCGGATGATGCAAAGTTGATGAGAAGAGTTGTGACAGATGAGGATTGCAGGATCCTCCAAGAGGACCTGAACAGATTGCAGAGATGGTCAGAGAAATGGCTACTAGAATTCAACACGAGCAAATGTAAAGTTATGGAAATTGGACTAGGAGATAGGAGACCAAAGGGACAGTACACAATGAAGGGGAACAGCCTACCTGTAACGACGCGTGAAAGAGACCTGGGGGTGGACGTAACACCTAATCTATCTCCTGAGGCACATATTAATAGGATAACGACAGCAGCGTACTCTACACTGGCAAAAGTTAGAACATCATTCAGAAACCTAAGTAAGGAGGCATTTAGGGCGCTTTACACTGCCTACGTAAGGCCAGTCTTAGAGTATGCCGCCTCATCATGGAGTCCCCATCTGAAGAAGCATATAATGAAACTGGAAAAGGTTCAGAGGTTTGCAACGAGACTCGTCCCAGAGCTACGAGGGATGGGGTATGAAGAGCGCCTGAGGGAACTGTGCCTTACGACACTAGAAAGAAGAAGGGAGAGGGGGGACATGATAGGAACGTATAAGATACTCAGAGGAATTGACAGAGTGGACATAGACGAAATGTTCACACGGAATAGTAACAGAACGAGAGGACATGGATGGAAGCTTGAAACTCAGATGAGTCACAGAGATGTTAGGAAGTTTTCTTTTAGCGTGAGAGTAGTGGGGAAATGGAATGCACTTCAGGAACAGGTTGTGGAAGCAAATACTATTCATAATTTTAAAACCAGGTATGATAGGGAAATGGGACAGGAGTCATTGCTGTAAACAACCGATGCTCGAAAGGATCCGAGAGTCAATGCTCGATCCTGCAAGCACATATAGGTGAGTACATATAGGTGAGTACATGTAACTCTATCATCAGTGCTGCTCACTGACGTTCTCCATTCACACTCTCATTACTTACATATTTCCTCTCAATAATATCTGCCTATATAATTGATGTGTTGTAACTACCTCCTCAACATTATCCACAACATCATGTCTCTCTCTCCACTAATTCTCCACCATTGTATTTCAGTAACTCCAGTAACACTCTCCAACAGTGTTTCTCCCTCACCCTCCCTCATAACCTCCCGACAACAGTTCCGGTGCTACCACTAACTCCCTCACCTTCCTCCAACAGTGTGGGAGGTCTACAGTCTGGCCAAGAGTTTGCCCTGGTGGTTCAAGTGTCCAATGAGGAAGGGGTCAGCCCGCCTGTTGTACTCAGTGCCTTCACTCTTAAAGACAATGCCCAAACTGTTATAGGTAAGTCGCCCATGGTATTGCCTATTATATTCAAAAGTTATATATGAAAGTGTCTTGGTTTTGTTTGGTATACATTTTAGTACAAGTTGTACAAGTTTGGAGGGGCAGCAGGGAGGGGAAGGGAAAGGGGGGGGGGAGTGCCCACTGGAGGTCGCAGATAATTGGCATAAATAATGTTCCTGGGTCAATCCTGGTTTAAACAATAATAAATATAATAAAATTTGAGCACACACACACACACACAAGGGGGGGGGGGGAGGAAGAGGAGGAGGCAGAGTGGCCCTACTAATGAGATAGGAATGGAGTTTCAAGGAGATGGCTAACCTGGGCTGCAAGGGATTCAGAGACCACATAACAGGCACCATGACAATGGGAGGACCAGGAGTAGTAGTAGCAGTGATATATAACCCTCTACATAATGACAAAAGAGCCGGGCAAGAGTATGACAACAACAACATAGCAGTTAACACTATAATTGAGAGAGCAGCCTCTGCTGCCTGTAGAAATAGATCCCATCTGCTCATCATGGGGAGACTTCAATCACGGATGGATAGACTGGGAGAACAAGCAACCACATGGTGGTGGTGAGGATACATGGGAGAGTCAAACTATTGGAGGTGGCGACAAAAACTCGAACCCATACTGCCAGCAGTGTGCTCCTGGCAGTATGGATTCGAGACACTTTTGGGGTGTGAGTTTTCAGTTGCATATAGTCCTGGGGACCATTCAGGCTTGTTCGCATTTGTGTTCCTCACGTGGGCCCCAAAGAATGAGGTGATTTGATAAAATACCATGCCCAAGATTACCAACCGAGTGCCGGCGGGAGGATGGAAATAGCCTCGGCTACCATCCTCTTTTATCCGGTCGTGTTGGTCAAGCGGTTAAGGGATCCTGTACGCCAGCAGTGTGCTCCTGGCAGTATGGATTCGAGTCACTTCTGGGGTGTGAGTTTTCAGTTGCATATAGTCCTGGGAACCATTCAGGCTTGTTTGCATTTGTGTTTCTCACGTGTGCTGCAAAAAATGAGGTGATTTTATAAAATACCATGCACAAGATTACCAACCGAGTGCCGGTGGGGAGATTGAAATAGCCTCAGCAACCATCCTCTTCTGTCCGGTAGTGTTGGTCGAGCGGTTAAGGGATCCTGTATGCCAGCAGTGTGCTACTGGCAGTATGGGTACGAGTCACTTCTGAGATGTGAGTTTTCAGTTATATATATATATATATATATATATATATATATATATATATATATATATATATATATATATATATATATTAGTATATTTTGGTAGCAGTCTTTCCTGTAGACATATATTATTAAATATGACCGAAAAAGTAAGATTAATAATTCTAACACGAATTTTCTCAATCTTTCGTATATTACGCTTCACTGTTGGAGGTAAATCAAAAATCACTTCTCCAAAAATCATTTTTATTTCTAGTCTGACGCGACACGGGCGCGTTTCGTAAAACTTATTACATTTTCAAAGACTTCACAAATACACAACTGATTAGAACTTGCGTTTCCCTGATTTTATATCTACATTTGAGTGAGGTGGGAAGGATGATGTGGCATTACATTTGAGTGAGGTGGGAAGGGTGATGTGGCATTAACACAAGACAGAA